>NW_028229430.1:164360-277677 GCF_041138505.1 Cibotium barometz | reverse complement strand
AAAATTACCCTCAGTTTTTTCTTGGTTGACCTCTTTTCTTCTTGTATTTATTTTGCTAATTAATCAAAACTACCCTCAATTTCGACCAATTGACCCTTTTTCTTCTTGTATTTATTTCGCTAATTAATCAAAATTACCCTCAGTTTTTTCGTGGTTGACCTCTTTTCTTCTTGTATTTATTTTGCTAATTAATCAAAACTACCCTCAATTTCAACCAGTTTTTTCTTGGTTTCTAAATTCTGAATGTGCCCATTTACTTTAATCAAAATTCCCGAGAGTTTTTCTCTGGGTTTTTTCGCTCGCTTCAAAATTGAATGAGATTTTTTTTTTAATGGGTTTATTTTCTGGTGGAATTTTAGGGCCTGAATTATCGTGGAATTTTCAGAGCATGCAATCTAAGCACAATTTTAATAGATCTGCAATTGTTGGGCGCCACCCATACAGCCTTTTTACCGACGCAATTTCTCTAATCACATCAATTAATCGTAAAATTTGTGGCTTGACCCACATGATTTGGCGCATGAAAACTGGCTAAATGAGATCGCCCAATTGGAGAAAAACATCCGGCAAGAAGAATTTAGCAAAAAATTTTGGAAAATCCGAATCGCCGAATAATATAATTAGCTAGATTAAACAAAAAGCGGAATATCAACTTGTCGATTAATAAATTTATATTTGGCGATTAAACACACACAAAAATCAGGAAAAATGAAATCGTAGCTAAATTAAGCCCCCCAAAAAAAAAGGGAAAATCCGACATGGTGATTAAGGTAAGGATTAATTAAAATTTTGGTGGGTTAATTAATTTTATGGTGCAATATAATATATGGCCCCCATCATCATGTCATCACATCAGCTTGTCGGTGCTTGCACCGTCACCCACTTCCCCAAAAGAAAAGCTCAATTATCATTTTTAAAAATTATAACAATATCTTGAATAATCATTCTAAAAAAATGATTGATAAACTGTAATAATATCTTAAATAAATCAGGTGAAATTGGGTTCATAAATGCAAGATTTTTTATTCAATTTTCCCCTCTTTTTTAATCCTCCATTATTTTCATTTATTCTTGAAGACTTGAACAATAAATCATTGATTACATGAAGAGTATATGGCAATGTGTACTGTCTGCCAGATTAAGATAGCAAATCACATACTGTCAAAATCAATTAACACTTTGCCAAAACCCTAAATAAAGTGGGATTATTTCATAATTGAACTCTTAATTTGGGTACAATACAAACATGTACTCTTAATTTGGGTACAATACAAACATGTGAGAGAATCATTTTTGTTATTTGAGATATTCTAACTAGTGACAAATCAACTTATTTAGTTAGTTGGATCCACTTGAATGGTGATATGTGTTAAGATGCCATTCTTATTGCAAATCCTTGGACAATTTATATCGCAAGTATCTGAGTGCAAACATTATCTCTTTACAAAGCAATTAGTCTTATTGATCTCTTTAATATGGGTGTGACCCGCGCATTGCTACAGCCAGACCATACAACAAAAAATACTTTCCAAGGCGTGACCCAGCGTGAAAAATTATACCTTCATTTCAATTTTCAAAAATCCCAAAATCATTGTTTCTCCTTGGCACCTTTTCTCTCTCGCTCTTGGCCACGTGGAGAGGGAGTAAGTTGTGTTTAATAAAGAGTAGATTAGGCAACCCATTATAAGCCTCCTTTTTTTGTCCAAGGATCTCTCTCTCTCTCTCTCTCTCTCTCTCTCTCTCTCTCACACACACACACACACACACACACACGCACGCACCATCCACTCTTAAGTTACAGAAGGCTTGTTACTTCCACCCTCTTTTGTGTTCACTCTTGTCCAATGGTCAAAAAACCAGTTCATGGCATATTTTTCTCGCCTAAAATTTAAAAAATCTCAAACGAGATTTGTTATTGAATTGATTTTCAATGGATATAACCTGACAATTCTATAATTTCAAGTACCAAATCTAGACTACTTTGGAGTGTTGTCTTTATTTTAATTGGTTGGGAAAACATATTTTTCAAGCATGGGTCTTGTCCCCTTTACCCCTTTAATTTTAATTGGTTGGGAAAACATATTTTTCAAGCATGGGTCTTGTCCCCTTTACCCCTTCATGCATTCAATTGTATTGTTCCATATCTCGTTACATTTTTTATCTCGTCCTTCACTCGTTTAGATTTAATCAAACCTAATGGACCTACTCATGAGTGTGACACATTTTGAATTCAACCTCTTTCTAGGTTGAACTTTTAAACTAGGTGCAAGCTTCTTCTCTACTTGTGTAGGTGGTTAGAATTAAAGAATCAATCAATGCTCTATCCCATTGTGGGCACTTGTCTCTCTTGTCCTTGTTTTGTAAGTATGAATGTATGCAAAGGTGACTTTTGAACCGTCATGCCTGTCTTTGGGCATTTCAATTATCGATTGTTTAATAATAAATCCATAAAATTTACATGTGAAAATGATTAAAACACGTGCTTATGTCATGACTTTTCAATGCAATGTTATAAACATCAAATATTACCCATGGATAATATATATATGTATGGCCATATCACATGTGGCATCTATGCTCAAAAGAAAAATCATGTGACATGACTCTTCTTCGTGTTGCTAACATTTTTCGAAATTCACACATCAAATTTTTCCTCCCTTTGTTTTCCATATATCTTCTAACTTGTTAAATATTTTCTAGCAACTTGTCTTTCACTTCAAGGGTGTCTTGGTTGATGATCATGGTTCAATCATTATCATTACATCAGCATTGGCTATTATGCCAATAGCCAATTGGCAAAGCTTGAAGGATATTTAATGGTCATTGTTGTATGTAGATTATTTTTAAGTTAAACTTTAGTGACTTCTACTCATTGATTTTGATAGTTTTCATGGGTTGCCTACGATGGGAAATGGGTTGCCTACGATGGGAAATGGGTGCCTCGTGTTATCATTTAACCAAATAGAACTTCAAAGAAGCTCATTAGGATGACAACAAAAAGAAATTTAGCTCATGGTGGAAATAGCATGGAAACTAGTGTAATCTTGAAAAAATATATACCTGTTTTGTTCAATGTTTTGACTCAATGAGAGGCCAATAGGATTTATGTATGTTTCCTCTCTTCTTCTTTTTCCCAAACACTTGAGCATTGATGCTACACATTAAGTGCTTTACACATTGATTTTTCAAAGTAATCAAAGGATAGAAAATACCTAGGATAATTTTATTGGAATGGAAAATATGGGTGGCACTATGAGATTATGAGCATTAACAGCTATATGGGTCCCCTTGAAAAAAAGTGTATAGCAAGCACAATTCCCACTTGCGCACGTTATTAGTAGTTATTGTTTGACCCCTGATATGGTAGATTTTTGGGGCATCCATGATTGTTGAATTGGATTAGAGCATTGACATTTACATTT
The DNA here is from genome assembly GCF_041138505.1 of Cibotium barometz. Taxonomy (NCBI): domain Eukaryota; kingdom Viridiplantae; phylum Streptophyta; class Polypodiopsida; order Cyatheales; family Cibotiaceae; genus Cibotium; species Cibotium barometz. Next base: position 274,255 of record NW_028229430.1, on the reverse strand, counting down.
ATGTCCCTTCTCACCATGGGCTAATTACTAGCTATTATACCCTTAGCCAAAAAGCCAAAACTAGAAATCCATTTCAAGGGAGCCCCTTTCTCCTATGAACAAATGTGTGTGTGTGTGTGTGTGTGTGTGTGTGTGTGAAAGAGAGAGAGAGAGAGAGAGAGGAGAGAGAGAGAGAGAGAGAGAGAGAGAGAGAGAGAGAGGAGGGGGAGGGGGAGGGGGGTACCCAAGGCACCACATAGGATTCTTCATCATGTGAGATGTGTGAATTGGCACACCCAAATGTATGTAGTTTATAGAGTGGACATTGAGTTTATTCTTTTCGTTGCATTGGTTTTATAACTATACATGGGATCCCTATGAAAACAATCCAAAGGAAGATTAAACTAAACTTGTATTGTGTATCATGCCAATACTAGTCTTGACAAGACATTGCATTGTTATGTTGTCATTTTTTAAATGTTATCCACTTCTTTCATGAATTTGTTTATGTTAGCATTTATATTCCATCATCTCAATATTATAGCAATTCCCAATTTTGTTCCTACATTAACAAATTACTATCTCTTAGTATCATCCTCATGTTTAAATTATTTATAATTATACAATCATATACTCATCCTTGTTTTGTTCACATGCCACTATTTTTGCCTTACTTTGTTTATGTCATACATTACATTAATGCATGTAAACTAATTGATGCCTTATTAAATTCATTTTTTTAATTGCTTTATCACATTTGGTGAATTGGGGTGAGTATACAACTTGGTAAAATGCTTCCAAGTTACGATGAATACATTCAGGGGACACTATGCAACACAAACAGGACAACATATTACAAGGGGGGCACCTCTACTCAAGTTGTACATTTGTGTAGGTTACACGACTAGGGATAGGTTTATAGCCTAATCTTAAACTTGGACTTCTAGTGTCTCGCCTACAAATAAGAATCCATTAAAGCCATACTTAAATGTCAAACCAGCTAATTCAAAAGCTCCTCTACAAATCCTCAACTATTAGTCATCTAGTAAAGAAGCCAAAGCTCATGCTTTTTTAAAAAGCATACAACTTTTTATGGCCTTAGAGCATGTTACTTTTACCTTAATGACTGCCCACACAAGAATTCATGAGAATGGCTCAAGCTCATGTGATAAAAAGCATATCCCCTTTGTATGGACTTAGAGTAGGCTACTTTGTCTTTGATGATTATCACCATGAGAATCATGAGATTAGGGGTTTAAGGAAGGAAGTAGGGGGTTGAAGTGATACAACTTGCAAAATTTTCAAATATACACATGTAATGCACATGTATACAATTAAGAGGTTTGACACATTAACAATTTGATTAAATGGTGTTAAAAATTAGTAAAGATGATCTTCATATATGTTTGATTTACAAACTTGAGACTGTAGACTCATGAAAGAGGCTCAAAAGGAAGCTCTGTCCCCATGAAAACTCTCTAGCTCAAGTCAGCAGTGTAAATTTTGATTATGAGGCCTAAAATTTTTTACAATCACATGTATCATTTGTTCTCAACATATCAAAATCTCAGTAGCTTCCTCCAGGGCCAAGGAAGCATTGGGAGAGATTGCATATCAGCCACTTCATGGATCTTCAAATCAAAGATTAGAATTTTGAAAAAAACAAGAAAAGAGAGAGAAGACCTCTTCCACTAGTACATGTTGATGTGTTTGTCTATCAAGATATGGCCTCCTCTAGTTATGAATTGCTATCCTCGACGTGCAAGAGCACGCTTTCTTAATTTTTGAAATTTGCTATCCACACATGGGTGTTGTAAACATGTTAGGTGTGACTCTCATATTGCTAAAATGATATGAAGTCACGTTCTCAATCTTCTAGAACTTGTCTTCAGCTATTTCTCTTCAAAAGACTCTCAAAAGGGCAAGAAAGGAGTGCCTCCTAGTATTTCTTTTTCTTTCCATAATCACCTCCATGATTATAGCTACCTCATTCGACGAATCGGCACTAAATGAATGTGCTGCCTCAGTTCGGTGAATCAGCACTAAATGAATGTGCTGCCTTAGTCGGTAAATCGGCACTAAATGAACGTGCTGCCTCAGTCGGCGAATCGGTACTAAATGAATGTGATGCCTCAGTCGGCAAATCGACACCAAAACATGTGGAGGGACTATGACACTGCCTCAATCGGTGAATTGGTGTCCATAAAAGAATCAATGAGAATGTGAGTGGTATGCCAAAATCAAGTGTCAGTAGTGCATGGTAAGTGATGTTTTAGGAATCCACTGTGATTCCTCATCAATAGAATGATTCTTATACTTCACCAAGTAATGATGATACAGTGCTAGTACGGGTGGTTGTTTGGTCATGATCTATAATACTTTTAGGTACTAGAACTTCAGATTCATCCTCGAGGAGAGGTGGATAATTCAATAATAGGGTTAATAGGAGTGGGGTCTTTAAAGGGTCTCAATAAACTAATGTGGAATGAGTTATGTATCTTCTAGTGAGTGGGAATGCCCAAGTGGAATGTGATTTGTTGGATAATTTTGAACGGTCTATAAAATCTAGAAGCCAATTTGATCTTAGAATGCTTGGCAATATTCTTTAAGCGTCTTTTCTCTATGCGAAGCCAAACTAGATCATTTTCTTTGAATTTCATTGGTTTTCGTTTCTTATTGGCTTGAGCAGTGTATTTCAATTGTGCTCATTTAATAGATTCAATGACGTCAGCCCAAAATAGTGGCATGGTTATAAGCTAAAATGTCAGCAATAGCAGCTGGAACATCACTAATTATGGTAGAGACAAAAATGGGAAGTTTCTTGCCATAGACAATTTCAAAGGGAGCTCGACCAGTAGTCGAATGGGGGGTATTGTTGTATGAAAATTGAAGTAGCGGTAAATGTTGATCCCAATTAGAGGGTCGGTCAATAGTATAGGATCTAAGAAGATCCATAATAGTGCTGTTGGTAGCTTCAGTCTGGCCATTGCTTTCTGGATGGAAAGCGGATGTAAAGTCCATTTTAGAACCTAAGTTCTTGAATAAAGCAGCCCAAAAATGATTGCAAAAAATGACCATCTCGGTCAGAGAGAATGACTTTGGGAAAGCCATGGTGAGGAAAGATAGTCTTAATGAATAGCTTAGCAGCTTGAGGGGCAAACAAGGACTTCTTGTAAGATACAAAGTATGCTTGTTTACTAAATCTATCAACTATGGTCCATATCATGTCATTATGAGAGAAGACGTAATCGGCAAGCAAGTAATAAAATCCATTGAAATCTCTTCCCATGGATCTTTGGGAATAGGTAGGGGCATTAAAAGACCAAAAGATTTACCATGACGGTGTTTAATTCTTTTACAAACAATACATTTAGACACAATTTTTGCAATGTCATGTTTCATGTCATGCCAAAAGAAATATTCTTTACATGCAGCTAATGTGGATTGAATTCCTCTATGTCCCATTTATGCAAGCACATGTATCTCAGTTATGGTTAGTTCTATAAATGGTATAGTGATGCAAAGTCTCTTTTGAAAGAACAAAAATCCATTTGCACAAGAGTAATCATTTAGTTGCAAAGAATTGTTATCATAGAATTGTTATCATGTATGGAATTCCATGTTGAATTTGAATTAATCTTAATGTTGAATCTATGGTTTACTAATTAGGTTCTTATGTTGTAAAAATATAATAGAAATGCTTATGAAAAAGTTTTACAAAAGGAAGTGAATATATACATACCTCCATTGTTGTGGTGTTATTGAAATTATCTGTCAAAAATAATTTTGACACTCCAAAGAGATGTGAATCATTATTGTTTCTATGGATAGGGAATATAAAGTTATTAAACATAATTCATGATAAACTTAATATAAATTAATTATGGATATAAGGATAGGAAATACTAACCTTGAGTTGAAAAGCTTACATATATTCGATTGTTGCATTAATGTTTTCTAAGGTGCTCGAATCACTGTCTGAAAGATAAAACTTACATAGAAATATTGGAGAAAGATAAATACATGCATGAGGAAGCGTGATAAATACATGCATGAGCACGCTTCCTCATGCATGTATTTATGTATTAGCAAAAAGCAAGTGCTCACAAATATAGCTTGATACATTCCACTTTGGGCCATTAAAATTAAAAAGTAACTTGGTCCCCAAGCTTGGCTATTCACATTAAAATTGTTGCAATTTAATTAAATGAAACTATGGGTGGGTGACCATCATCGCACATCAAAATACGACGGCCACGCACCGGCCAAAATCCATCGCACCCACGCTTTAAGAGATTCAATTTTTTGTGCATGCTATTTGACGAGTTCCTTCAACACATTTCTTACCAAGTTGGAGCCATTAGGAGTGATCCACATCAATAAATCTATTCATTTGGGTCATTTTATAAATTTTCTTGCTCGAGCAGTTAATTTACACATAATGCATATCTTATGATTTTTTTACTCTAAGGAGCTGTAATGCTAACATGAAATTTCACATATATACTAGTAGTTTAGCACACACATTAATTTAGTGCCAATTCGCCGCACGAGGCAGCACGTTAGCATGAGGTTGGCCACCCTTGCTTTTGTTTATTTCACACAACTGAGGACACTTGCTTTTTAACCCTATGGTATGTTATGAAAATGAGAATTGTGGAATTATTTGATGTTTTATGTGATATTTATGGTATGCTCATTTGCCACATGGTCGTGATTGGCTACGCGCGAGAGCGTGGAGCAGTGGTCGCATCGTGTTGGGCAGATAAGCGAGATTTAATGTGTCTTGTGTTTTTGGTGAGCAAATCAGTGCATGGAGTAGCATGGGTGCGATGGATTTTGGCTGGTGCACGGCCGTCGTATTTTGATGTGTGATGATGGTCGCCCGTCCATAGTTTCATTCAATTAAATTGCAACAATTTTAATGTAAATAGCCAAGCTTGGGGACCAAGTTACTTTTTGATATTAATGGCCCAAGGTGGAATGTATCAAGCTATCTTTATGAGCACTTGCTTTTTGCTAATACATAAATACATGCATGAGGAAGTGTGGAAGGAGATAAATTGCAACGAATAAGAAGTAGCCAACGTAGTCAAGTGCGTGGCACTAACCACATCTCTTTCTTACAACTGAAAAACTTAATGCAAAGAAAGGGCTCCAATAATGATAAATGAGTTCATAGTTGCAAGGTCCTCTGAATAGATAAAGCATGACACGAGGCCTTGGAGTCACAAGGTCCTAGCATAGATAAAGCATAACAACAGGCCTTGCTAAGCTTATTTGGTAAATGTAGTATATGTCCATCCTCTATGGTTTGTAGGCAAATAAATTTCCAAAACAAATCCCCCCCCATGCATGAGTGAGCACGCTTCCTCATGCATGTATTTATGTATTAGCAAAAAGCAAGTGCTCACAAATATAGCTTGATACATTCCACTTTGGGCCATTAATATCAAAACGTAACTTGGTCCCCAAGCTTGGCTATTTACATTAAAATTTTTACAATTTAATTAAATGAAACTATGGGTGAGCGACCATCATCGCACATCAAAATACGATGGCCGTGCATCGGCCAAAATCCATCGCATCCACGTTACTCCGTGCACTCATCTGCTCACCAAAAACACAAGACACATTAAATCTCGCTTATCCACCCAACACGATGCGGCCACTGCTCCACACTCTCACGCATAGCTAGTCACGACCACGTGGCAAATGAGCGTACCATAAATATCACATAAAATATCAAATTAATTCCACAATTCTCATTTCCATAACATGAGAGGCAAGGTGAGGACATTGAGGTGCGAGAGAGAGAGAGAGAGAACATTAAGGGCGAGAGAGCATAGAGGGCGAGAGAGGGCAAAACGGGGGTGGGGGCGGATGGGTTTGTGAGGGCAAGAGAGGGCGCTTACATTAAGGGCGAGAGAGGGTGCTTGCGTGGAGGGCTCACAAAGTGTGAGCCCTTTGCTGGCTGTGCAACAACTTTAAAGCCATTGCACAGCCTCGTAGAGGCCACGTGGCCTGGGTGGTGGACAACCACGTAGGCCACGTGGCATGTAGAGGCCACGTGGCCTGGGTGGTGGACAACCACGTAGGCCACGTGGCATGTAGGCCACTCCGCGTGGCATGTGCCACGTGCGTGGCATAATGAACAGATAAGATCCCTAGAAGTTTTCATCAAAGTATAGCAATGTAAGCGTAGCAATAGCACTTGAATGTGTGTATACAATGTTGATGGAAATTTATGTTATAAACAGAAATTATTTTCATGTTTATAACTCAAAAGCAAGATTACGACCTTCCATTCTCTATAAGGTTTAGACAATGCATGTGATTATGGAGGGATGATCAATTCCATATGCAATTGCAATACAATTGTTGCTACTTGTTAGGGGCACTGAGCTGGTAGAGAGGAATGGCATATATTTACTTATAGATGTTTACATAATAATCTAATAATCAAAATGTTTATTTCCAAGAAGGAAACAACACCAACTTTTCTGAAAACAAAAAGTTGTACCCAAAACCATTGCCTTTAGATATTCTTAACACCACTAAATCTTTGAACTTACAATGGTAGGTTTGTTCGTCTACTACCCAATGCTTGAAATAATTCCACCTTGCTAAGGGATAAACTCATGTGCATTCTGGTCCAACCCAAGTACTTGCAAAAAAATGTAGTATATGTGCTTGCAAGGAACATAAACCAAGTGTTTGGCCTCTCTTTTTTGAAAACCTTCACAAGTGCATCTTGGAAAATCAGATATAGTCACTAAATATGTCACACCCTTTGCTCGAGAGCCTTTAGTACTAACATGGAATATATAAGACTCTCCACACGTTATTATGACCTCTTGAACAACTTGCGCATCCAATAGTCGGCCTTTTTCTATGCAATCTTGAAATTCTTTTGTTAATTTTGCTCTCCATTTGATAAGCTTTCCATCTCTATATTTTGGACAGATTGCACTTGGAACCCTCCCATCAGACTTGCTAGCTTGACCTCCCTGAATGTGTTTCACCTCCCTATGAAAAACAAATCCATTTTTTTGAAGTTCAACAACCTCCTCAGCCGCCGTAAGACCTGTTCCCTCAGCTATTGGCCAAACACCAGGTGCAGGACCGGGAGGCCCGACCACCCGACGCTCATCCACCACAACCCAACTATGGGTGTTAGATATATTGCAAAACCAAATAAATCCTTCCACCAATCCACTTGGGTATTTGCGACATCCCCAAAAGCATGGTACAGGCACCCCTTGAGAAGCCTATTTTTTTCCTTGGTTTATAAATCTCCCACATCTTTCTGTATGTCCATCCAACACTCCAGAACATGTAACTTTGCTTCCAGGTTCAGTCCTACGAATTGCCCACACTGTCTTTGCCACCCTTGATTCTTTTGGCATCTCCATATTTTTTGCATTAACTGTATCTTGCTTAGTATTCACAGTGATAGTAATGTACTCTGGCCTATGGCTATCCTCTTCCAAGATCACACCAAGTTGACTAAGCACAGGTTTTTTCTTGCGAATTCTCTTCTGGCCACCATTGTTGTTGTCCATATATGTGGGATTTACACCCATTTCTTGCATAGAAGATTGTGTCAAGTCAACCAATCTTTTTCCTAAAGAGGATCCCACACCTTGGTTGTAAAATCTGTTAGCCATGTCTTGCCAGGCCCGAGTCCAGTCCTTGTGCCTTTCAAATATGCATTGTATTTTACACTTTGGAGAACAGCCATTGACATATTTGCACCAGTTGCCTCAAATAAACTGATTTGTTTTTTATAACCAACACATGCTCTCATGCTTGCATGTTTTGCCTCTGAAAGATTGGTTGTTGGAATAAAAACACCAGAGTCATCTTGGGAGACAAACCATGCACCCCAATGGAATGCTCTTGACTCCCACCAGGAAAGCCAAGTTTCCAATGTTGATATCTCACTGGCTACTGCATGACCAACATTCCAAAACTTTCTTATCTCTTTTTTACAGCTCTCTGCAGCAATCTCTGAGGGTGCATTTCTCCACTTTTAACACAAGCATTTATGATCCTCTTGGGAAGAAGGATGTATACATTTTTGAGTGTGCCTCACCATGCTTTGCTCCCAATGGAAGACACAACTCCTTCTCTCTTTGGTACTCTTTTATTAGCATCCCCAAAGTACACTGTGCGAATAGCAATCCAATTAGCATTGGCCTCATCTGCCATGAAACCTCTGAATTCTGGTTTTTCAAAGCCCTTACTTTGAACCATAGCATTTAACATTTTCCAAAACTCAATTTGTGCATATCTATCCTCTACCATGAACTCACATGTTGCTATGGACAATAGCTCCTGCACGTATGGATCATACACATGTGCAGACATCGTTGGCCAGCCTTGAACTCTGTGCACATGATCAAAATGTAGCCACATGTCCTGCAGATTTCCACCAGGCCGCATTCTATTGACTAAGTCTAATCCACTCCCAGGACCAAGAGTTGACATCTTAAAAACATGTGGCTGGTAATCTGATACTAACTGCCCTAGAAATAACACACTTTGAATAAAAGGATATCTACATCTATCTTTGAGATCCAAGATTGCCTCAAAACCCTTTGAGGTAATACTTTGGGCCCTTTTAGCATGTTCCAAACATTTCAGAGTTTTTTTCCTGCTTTTAAGAGCGGCGTTATATACTCAATCATGCTAGCAAACTCATCATCACCAATATCTGACTGCTTTTTATTTTTAGCCCCCATAAGCATGTCCAAGATAACATCTTTTGCCACTGTGGTTTCCAATTGTCGTGCAGTAAGAAATGGATTTCCCTTTGCTTTGGAATGAAATGTCTCCTCAATCATTTGAATATCCGCCCTCTGAGTGCCCTCTTCATATGGATGAGTATGGTGCCCTAGATGTATAGCAATACGTACTTGTAACATATTCTATCCAATGATAACTATCATTCTTTTGCTCCATACCAATCATAGAGGACTTTGAAGCACATGGGGGAAGCTCGAATGCAACATAACCATCATAACACCTTGGAAGCTCAAGAAGCTTTTGGAAGTCTTGAACACTTTGCATAGCAGCATGCAAGCTACTATTTAATGGCATAGCCTTTATCAAATCAAAAACTGAGGAAGGCTCAGTCTTGGACCCGGAACCTGAGGCCATTCTATCGACATTATGGTGCTCATACAACTCCTGTTCACAACCTTCATCACCAAGCCCATGGAGAATAGTTTTATCCTTGCCAGTTGCATCATCAATGCAAACTCTGTATAACTGGTTGGCCACAGAATCTAGAAGAGAACCATCTGCACCATCTGACAACTGTATGGGCTCCAATTTACATTGCTCTATATTCAAGGATAGAGGCTTCAAAGAAAAAGCCTTACCTTGAAGATGAAAATGATCCACAAGCAATGCAAGTCTAAGCTCAACATATTCTTGTTGGAAAAACAGAACTAGCTTCTGACCTTCTAGGGGGCCAAAAATAGTGATCTCTCTAGCCATGACCTCAAACAAGAAGAGTGAAAGATTGCCTACATGTTCAAGAGTTGCATAATATAGTTCTCGTATTTAAAAAAACTTGATTAAAAGGGGTCAATTTTCTAATCAAATTGTGATTCGTAAAACCCCCTTCAATTCTTTGGACATGAATAATAAAACCCCCTTCAAGAGTCATAAATGCACTAATGATGTCCTTGTATTTGTTTTGATAATTTTTGGTGAGTCGTGCATATGAAATTAATGTACCACAATCTCCTCTTTCTACCACACTTGCAATTCATTATTAAGCCTATTAATAAAAATCTTCCAACCTTATGAGCACAATATCTTATTCCTTATTTTACATCGTGCCCTACAAGTTATGATGATTTTTGTGTTATTATTTTACATCGTGCCCTACAAGGATAGCTCTAGAGAAAGTGTGTGTGTGTGTGTGTTTGTGTGTGTGGGTGTTTGCAAGACACCATTGTTGACACCATCGCTGCAACCATTGGAGCCGTCGAGCGTTTGCTTGGAGCCTTGGAGCTTTTGCCTGCTGTGCAGTCTCAAATCCAGGTTTTCTCCCCCCCCCCCCCCTCTCTCTCTCTCTCTCTCTCTCTCTCTCTCTCTCTCTCTCTCTCTCTCTCTCTCTCTCTCTCTCTCTCTCTCTCTCTCTCTCTCTTTTTACCTTAACAGCGCCTGTGTCTAGGGTAGCGGGTAGCAGGCAGACCGGGTGTGCCGAAGTAATGGTGTGCGCAGGGGCGCCGCAGAGGCAGGGCTTCTCACAGCAGAGAGTCTTTTTATCTCTCTCTTTGGCCCTAAACAAGGCACAGTGCCGTGCCCTGTTTAGGGCCAAAGAGAGAGAGAAAGACTCTCTGTGTGAGAGAGAAAGATCTCTCTCTCTCTCTCTCTCTTTGGCCCTAAACAGGGCATGGCGCCGTGCCCTGTTTAGGGTGCCAAAGAGAAAGAGAGTCTTTCTCTCTCTCACATTCCATCGGTTTTGAACAGACTCGTCAAATCCAATAAGATTTGGATCAAAATGAATGTCGCCATCACCTGTAGAAGCAATTTAGCTATTATCATGGGGTCCTTCATCTTTCTATAATAAAACTCATAGAGGGAGAAAGACTCTCTCTCTCTTTGGCCCTAAACAGGGCACGGCGCCGTGCCCTGTTTAGGGCCAAAGAGAGGCGCCATGCCTTGTTTAGGGCCAAAGAGAGAGAGAGATCTTTCTCTCTCTCATAGAGAAAGAAAAAATGCCTCGGAGACAACGATCTGATGTAAATCTCGGCTCTCATCACATTCATCTCTCTCTGTTTGTTCAACCATGCAACCACCTTGTGTACTGTGAAATTACGTGCAAATCCCATGTCTTTGCTGAACCTTTTGTTGGTATTAATGAGCTTACCATCCACATGCATAACCCACTTGTTGGCAGCCATCTTTCCTTTGTTCCAATGATGGTCAGTGTTCAAGACCAAAACGTCCATTATCTGAAGGTACGTCTGTAGGAATGTGGCCGGCCGATCTAAATGCATTGCATATTCGGTGTTGGGGTCGGTTCTGTTGAGGGGTTGGAGCTCACACAAGCTTACAGACCAGTAGTATATTACGGTGGTGTTGGTCTCGATGAATCTCTGTGCTGTTCCATCAACTCGTATAGCTCCACGTGGCTTCACTAGGCCATATAAGTTGCTCACATCTTCGCGACCAACAAGGCTTCATCATTCCCACCTGTGAGCATGCACATCAGGGATTGTGAAATGTATGGACATACAAAACAAAAAAATGGAAACACATTCATATCTTTTTTCCTAGTGGCTCTTCATAACTTTTTTATTAATTTTTTCTATATGCCTTCCAGATACAATTTCATAGAGAGATTGAAAATATAAAAGTAGTCATGGCACCAAAGGCTTCCAGGAAACCACCATTGAGGTATGTCTTGATATAAGAAATGAATGGTTGAAATTGTCGTGAGTTATTTACATCTCCTTTATTTCATACACTATTTTATTATAACTTTGTGCTTTCAGCCCGATCTCAAAGGCTTCATCTCAAGCTAAAAGAGGGAGAAAAGGAGCAAGTAGCTCGAGGAATATTACTTCGACCTCTTTGGATATTGAAGATTCCCATGCAGATACACTAGACACTATTTGTAGAGTGGCTGAGACTAATATCCACGATGTAACAGACATTGGACTGGAGGTAGAGAGTCAACCCAATGATGGGTTGGGAGAGGTAGAGAGTCAACCCGATGATGGGTTAGGAGAGGTAGAAGAATGTTTACAAATTCTACCTTATATTGTGCAGCTTGAGATTGCACCATTGGATGATAGTGGAGAGGAGGTAAATATATATATGGATAAGGGAGAGGATATCTTAAGGAAAACTAGGTTATTTAGCTGTTTCGACTGCCCTCCCATTCCTCTTTGTAGATTGATACCCTATGCCAGGGTTAGAGGTTTGAGAGATGATGTGAGTGGATTAAAAACAGCTTTTGGAAGAGAGGGGTACGTTGCAGAGAAGGGTGCATTTATTGTCTCTGTATGGACTTGTTCCCATGAGGAGAGAGTTGTTTCTAAGGATATTGTGATGAAATGGGATGGCATTTGGCAAGAGGTTAATATGCAATTTGAAGAGGAGTTACAAAAAAAACAAGAATTACAAGTTTTGTCTGGAAAAATGTTTTTTGTCTGGGAGGGCAATCACCGCACAGCTGCATGGATGCAGGCTATCAAGGAGTCATATGAAAGAAATAGAGGTAAACACTGTCGAGTCCTTTGCACAGTGATGGATCCCACAAAAGTAAGCGAAATTGCTCTTCTATCAAGCTTGCAAAGGATGAATGTGTAAGTGTTTACCACTTTTGTATTTTGTTTGAATGTTGCTAATGAAGTCTTTCTTCTTCCATGACTCACTAAATCTCTTTGGTTGAGTAGTCTCAACACACATGCATTAGTTACAACAACCTTGAGGGACGAAATTGTCAATTGTGCAAATATTTGTGAGGCAAGTGCAGATGACTATTTGAGAGACTTGCCAGACAGAGATCGGAAGTTGATTGCACAAATCAGGAGAAAGAATACAAAAGGTGTCGAGCCTTGGTACCCTTTGACAAGGCATTACTTGGCAAAACTTGTTTATAATGTAAGTATACAATACGCATTCCTATGTTTTCATTGCTTTCAATCATCTTTAAAATTTGAATGGTTCTTGTTTGTCTTAAAAAGGTTCAAATAAGTCAGGCTCTTGCAAAGAAAATGGATCAAGTAAAGCTTACTTTGTCTCAAAGTGAGTTGAAGAAGGCAGAAGAGACCTATGTCAATGAGCTCGCTTCATGTTATCGAGAGAGGATATCAAAGGTAAAGACTTCTGCTATTTTTACATTTTTAATTGAGTGTCTTTTTCATTTTCGGATAAATTGAGCAAAGCTCTTCTAATTGATGGCTCTAAACTTAAACGATTGATGGTGACCAAACTTTGCAAGCATGTGGGGGGACCCACCCTGTAAGATTCCTCCCCAGCCTCTCAAGATGTCCAGCATCTTCCCCTATAATCAAATCCCTCTTCAGAAATATAAAAGACCTTGTTTCTACCTGTTTGGCCTAGAGAGAGAAAATATTCTAGAGAGAGGTTATTCAGATTTTGAATATTTTTGGATAGAAAAATATCTCTTCTTATTAAAATAAGTTCCCCGAAACAAAAGTTCAAAATATTTTCAGAAGGTGCATTAGAAATCAAGTATAATCTGTTCAAGAGGCCTTATCCTAGGGGTCCAGATTTTCTGAAAATTTTAAATTAAGGTTTTGAGGGACCAATCAGATTCATCCAAATGTGTGGAGAAGATAAATAGAAGAAATAAAGAAAATCCTCCCAAAAATGAGTAAATACTCACATAAGATGAAGAGTGGACTAAGGACCAAAGGAAATACTAAAAAAATAAAATTTTGACACCTCACAATGGGAATTCTCCCCTCATGAAGGAGGCCCCTATTTCACATGTGTGGTGGAGTTTTAAATTATAAAAAATTGAGATATTTCATCTCTCCTCTCTCCTAATTCAAGTCTAGTTCCAAAAAGTAAGCTAAAAATGGTCAAAAATTGACCAAACTGATGTGGAAAATTCTAGAATCAGTTTGCTTGGTTAGGAGCTCACTTTTTCCTATAAATAGAAGCCTCTCCCTTTGTTGAAGCTTAATAGTGTTTTATGCACTGTTACTCTACTCCTCCCAAGAGCCAAGAACTGTGAATTTCTTAATAATTTACTAGTTTTTGACCATTCCCTCTTCTAAAGATTTGGTGGCCACTCTTGTTGCAAACAAGAGTAGATCCCTCAAACCATCAAGCCAAAGGAAAGCTCCCAGAATTCATGTAAGTTAGAAATCTTATATTTTTCTTTATTCTTTTAATGGTTTTCTAATTTTTGTTTTGTTTAAAATGATAAATGGATGCTATGCCTTGTTGGAAAGGCTTCCCCCCTCTCTAATTCTTAAAATCAGCCCTTCTTTATCCTAGTTAAGTGATCTAATAGTTGGAATTAAACTTTTCATATTGTATCTCTTTAAAAAATGAAAATCGATTAGTTTAGAGTGCTTAAAACCAATTGGGGTTAATTTTTAAGTAAATTAAATTAGAAAAAATTTAAAAATGGTCAGCCATACAAAGGAGGTTATGGCTAAATTTTCTAAAATTTTGTGAAATAAGTTTCATCATTAATTATTCTAAAAGAATAATCCCTATCGTTTGTGTATTCTAAAAGTGTCATTTTCATTCTATGCATAGAAAAATGCATAGTAGAAATATATTTATTCTAAAAGTGTTATTTTCATTCACCAGATGTGTAATTCTCAAAAAATGAAGATCTCATATATATTAATCCAGAGTGCCTTTAGATATGGCGCTATGATAAGTATTTTATAGTTTTGAACTTTTCATGGATACAATGAAAGAAGCAAGTTCACCCTTGCTCGTCTAAAAATCGTAAGAAAGGCCAAATTAGTTGGAAGCATTGTTGTCAATCTAACAACCACTGGAACCAGAATCGGTTATGGGATGCCATGAAAGTACACCTTCATGAAAGGTTTTGTCCTCCACGATTTTGAGAGGATAAAATGAATGAATTTTTGGAGCTAACCCAAGAAGGAAGACACTAAAAGAATACCACCAAACTTTTGTTAACTTCTCCGATTTGCTCCAGAGATGGATGAGGTAACTCTTCTCCATTGATTCATTTGGAAGCTTAATCTACCTTTGAATAACCTCATCAAGAATGTGAAACCATCCTCTATTCTAGAAGCCATAATTATAGCCAGACTATGATTAAGTTTTTTTTTAAAAATGGAAAGTGTCAAGAGGGACATGAGTCCTTCCATGTTAATCAAGAAGAGGTCTCCTAATTCAAGAGGAACGTCAAGCCAAGGAATCATGAGCTAGAGCAAAATTAGGTCAAGAAATAGGGATAGCAGGGTTAAAGATAACCAAATTTAACAAGTATTTCTATGAGTAAATAGAAATAGGGATAGCAGGGTTAAAGATAACCAAATTTAACAAGTATTTCTATGAGTAAATAGAAGAGGATTGGTGCAAGATTCATGTGAAGTAATGTACATGATGAATAGAGGTATTCTAGAAGACGATACTAAGATTATGCAATTACTATCATAGGTTAGATTGTGTAAAGGATTGATTCCCATACATTTTTCCATGATAAATTGTTAATTACCATATTACATGGGGATATAGAATAAGGAATTTGAAGGTTCATATCATATGAGAGGTATATGGATGCATGAAATTAGGATAATAAGTCTAATTAACTTTATAATAATAAATACCTTTTGGAGGCACAACAAAACAAGCCAAACACATGAAATAAGGGACTATTTAGGAACAATGTTTAAATAAAAGAAGATTTCTACCTAGTGGGGACACCACTTTGGATGAGACAAGAGGATTACTTAGATATTACCCCAGCTCGCGAGATGAGGACATCTTGAATCTTTTAAGTGGGGGAGATTGTAAGGTCCCTCCCAAGCCATGTATGTATGTGTCTCTTTTAATATAGATTTCAATAAGGAAAGAGAGTGTACTTAGAGAAGAGTGAGACAATAAGGCTAAAAACATTAGGAAAGTGTTAGAATAAAAATATTAGCTCCAAAAATCCTAAAAGAAATAAGAAGACAAGAATAAGAGATAAGTATCTCCAAAAATAGAAATTCAAATTTAGGTGATAGGAGGTCATATTTAGAGTACTTTTACATATTTAGAGTCCATGCATACTAAAAATGTGGAAAAGTAATGTGTTTCTAAAGATGACACGTTTGTGGCTATATACAGATGTTTTTGTCTATTCTACTCGCTGGTGACTTGTAGACTAGATGCCTTCCGGTTCTTTTGGCTGGTTATACAACCATATTCTGAGTTTTTATGAGAGAGTTATGGCCGAAACAATTTGCTGATTCTGTCAAGGCCTCTACACAGGGAAAACTGTAAGAAGGTAGCAAGTAGCCTCAAGGTAATCCTAGAGCTTGAGATGTATATATCCCTTCATTCTTATCTAATATCTTAGAAAAGAAGGTTAGATTGCTATGGTCTTTCAGAGGAAGAGACCAAAACTCCATAGCTTTTCTTTTAAAGAAAGAATAGTATGCCGTAGCCGTGCAAGAGAAGGCTATTTTGCCATAGACCTTCGATAGAGAGAAAAGTCACAGTACGAAAGAGAAGATAAAGCTTGGGGATGATTGGATGATTTCAATCATAAGAGAAGGTATTAGAAGACTCTATTCTTATATGTCAAGTTCTAAAGCTCTTGCTATCGAGCAAAGGTAATGATAAATGATAAATTTCTATAAGGTATATACATATTTTGTTTTTCAATTATATATCATTCTTAGGGGTTGAGGTATGGCCTCGGCTTCTCTATTAATTGTTAAAAGTGATCTATTTGATTGATTTACTAGTTAAAGTTTGTGTTCTTTTAAACAACAGCATATGCCTTAATAAAGAATGTCTTATCGCAATCTTAAGTTGAAATGCTAAAATCTTTGTGAAAAGGATTATTTTCTTAAGAAGGTAACATGGATTCTAGTCCTATGGTTTAGTTGAGTAAATGGAATGTTATCTTAGTTAAATTAAGGTACAGGTACAACTCTCCTTGCCTTGATGCTGCCTCGTTCTTGTGCTTGTATAGCCAGACGGCGAAGACATTAGTAAGGCCTGCTGGAGTTAGCCCATGGTATCCCTCATACCATTGGGAGAATGAGGTTCACCTATTGAGGCGAGTGATTGTGATGCTGCCTAGTTCTGAGGGCCCAGGCTAGTGCAGTGAATTAGCCCACCCTAGTGCGTAGACATCCCTCTGAGGGGCAGGAGGATCGAGTGACAGAGCTTGAGAGGGTGACACACTGACTTGAGTCCTCGCCCCAGCGAGGATGAGGTGTATGGTCCCGTAGGGTTTTGCCCAGCATGTAGAGGCTGGAAGGCCAAATTCTAGATCATCGTATAAAGGAAAAGAATAAGAGAGCAGGTTTGGCTTGAATGAAATTGATTCATGTATAACTTTTTTTTATAAATCTTATCTCTTTGGCATTATTGTACCGTGGAAAGAAGTTGTTTTAACAAACCTTGTGAAAAGGGTCTTACTTAAGGAACATGTTTATTTATGTCAAACAATGTGGTAGGATTAATTAGAAAACAAATTGACGCATGAGTAGGGTGGAAAGTGGGAGGATGGAATGCCCCAACGACACCATCCTACGGACGGGTGGACCCGATTAGTCGGGTAGCTTTCCAACATATTAAGTGAAAGCCCTACGCTAGATAAATAGGTTCTCGGGCAATTCTATTCTAGAAGACTAGGCCAGCGGGGATGTGCCTTGCATGGATGAGGAAAAAAGCGTTGTCGCTAAGAATCAAGACTAGTTTCCCAAATTATGATCAATTACCCCATGGGTGATTTGATTTTTAGAAGACCACGCTCCCCTTGCAGGATAGAACTAGGTCTTACCTATGAATCGTATCCTTGAATCTCTGCATGGTCAAGGTGTCGATGAGTAGGAAATTTTCTCCAAGATAAGACTTAGTGGACTATCTTAAGTGTTTCCCCTATTTTGGAAGGGGGGAACCTTATAGGTTCCAGGGTACAAAACCATTTAGTTGCACCTTGTTCAAGGTGAAGCCAAACTCTCCAATCTTTATAGGATTGTCTTTTACGCTCAATGCTTCACTTACTTGCTCAAAAGTTTCAATATGACCATGGGCATCACCCGTGCCATTGAACTTGGTCATTTCCTTTGACACACTCCAAACCTTGGATGTTGTCCTATCTCTCTCACGTTCTCGAGAGGTAAAGGAGCATGCAAGTAATGTTTAGCGTAGTAGGTTCTCTGCTGCTTACTACTGCCCTAGCAATAGCATCATTCTTATAGCATCATCTTTTGATAGCATCCCTATTGGAGACATTGTATTGCCCATAGGAATTGGTGCATCCATAGTTGGAAAACCTCTTGTTTGAGAAGTGTGGACTCTTGGTGTGGCGTATAATGGGTCTACACTCCCACTCCCAATAGGTCGAGCCATATGGATTGGTTTAGAAGTGGTAGGTAGTCCTGTGCTAGCTGCAAAGGTAGGGGCAAATGTAAACTCACCATATGGAAAGGAGGTACCATTGTGTGGAACAAGTCCTTTCTCTCCCTTTATGTGAATTCTATCTTCCCTTACCATCTCATTAAGTGGCGGTGCAGATGCATACTCAGGGTTGATGTGTCCCGAAGTATATGAAAACCGTGGAAATCCACTGCTTGCACCAATACTACCTCAGGTGCCTTTGGATTGTGCCTCTTGCATAACTTCTTTTCCTTTACTAGTTCCTCATAATGATTCACCAAATCCTGATTTCATTGGCACAGAGTTAGGTACAACTGAGAATTCACGAGCTTTGGCTATAAGCTCGAGAATTCACGAGCTTTGGCTATAAGCTCTACTGTAACTTGCTCAATTTTACATTCTTCATTAAGGAAGATACCTGTTTTCCCAGACATCTTTGTAAAAATAAAATCCCAACTTTGGATTTTCAATCCTGAAAACTACGGGATTAAAGGGGTTTACATCGTGAAATCCTTCACAAGGTACTATATTAAAGACCCTATGGGCTTCATCCATATACACATGCTTGCTCAAGAAAGCCTGTGTCTTTTGAACACTGTCGTATCATCTAGGACTCTTTCCCATTCTCATAGTATTGGTTCGCTTAGAGTTTTCTAAGGGGGCTCACCAAATATGTCAAGGAAAGGATTTAATCGTTCCCGAGACATTCCTTTTTTGGAAGTTTATGTTTCTTGGTTAGGAATGAGTTCCTAGAACCTAAAATCTTCACTAGAGAAGGAAAAACGATCCGACTCACTTAAAACTCCCTAGGTTAGTCTTGACCCCTGTGGAGCCTTTTTCAACTGATCCTTGTTTGCACTGCTACCTATCGTAGGAGCATGTGAAACTTTTTCTGATGCGCTTCTCAAAGAGTCAGTGATCACCCTACTACCACTTTATAGGTGCATAGATTAGTGCCTACTATGAGTCGTCACAACTTAGATGGGCATTTTGTCAACAATTGGTAATTTTCCTTCCTGCCAAAAGAAGGTGATTCCATTTTCAGCTATCTCTTCGGTGTTTCCTGTATCTCTTCTCTCAGTATCATAAAAAATGAAGGGTATAGGAATGTATGCACCCATATACCAATCTTGAGAATAATAACTACTAAGTGTATTGAATGCAACTCAATCCACAAGTCCAAGAATACAACACAATTGGATGTACATAAGGTTTTCATCCCAGACCTGGTGTGTATATTGATAACAATCCACTAGGAGGGTATTTCCCCTTATCTCAACTGAATAAGAGCAAGGAATCAGTTTGTAAGATCCTGTATTGAATGCTTTCATGCAAATCTTTTATGTGTGCTATCAAGGAATCCTCAATAGCACCATTCATTACATTCAATCTAGTCAGTTTAAGGAAGTTTAAGGATTATGCTGCCAAGGGGATGCACTCTAGCTTAGGACTCCCTTGCTATACTTTGAATTTGGAGTATTAACATAGCCCAGTGGGAGTACAATCCATTGGTTGGTACTATTTAACTCTTGTTTTATTGTTTGTTTTATTATTTAATTAGTTTAACTTGGAGTAATGGTGCATGCTTAAGGATTGTGTTGCCAAGGGGATGCACTCTAGCTTAGGACTCCCTTGCTATACTTTGCATTTGGAGTATTAACTTAGCCCAGAGGGAGTACATTACATTCAATCTAATTTACTAAAAAGAGTATTTAGGCTATGTTGTTGGGACTGAACCCAATTTGGCAGGTACCAAGTCCAAAGTGAAAATAGGGACTAGGTAAACTCTTTTCTCCTCAGAAAGATGCCCGGTTGGCTCACAAGAATCAAACAAGAACTTTTCAACCCTTTTGTGGAAGGGTTTATGACCAGCCCGTATTCTCTTATTGTCAGCAAGATGCGAACTTTGCTTAAGTAGGATTGTTGGGCTAGGTAAGGGCTATTGCCAACCAAGTGTTTGCCCCAATCCCTCACTTAATCTAGGAACCACAATGAAACAAATATAGGTGGAAATTGGTTCCAAAATGGACTAAATTTTCAGCCAAGTAAGCATGCAAGGTCCGTTTTTGGAGCGCGCAAAACAAAGGTAATATAGAGTCCATTCCACGTTGTAAAACAACGGTGGTTAAAAACCAAATGCCCAATTTAGTCCTTAGATATGGAGTCTATGGGAGAATTTAATATCGATAGGGATGATAATTTTGATTACCAGAGTATTCCTAAGGTACCCATCAAAAACTCGGGTAGTATCAGTACTAGGGAGAATACTAATGCAAGCATTCCTATTACCTATAAAGGAATTCAAGTCTCTAACGTCCTTGATGATGGAGCTGGTGTTAGTATCGCAACTAAAGCTTGTTGGATGAGATGGGGTGAACCTCCTCTAGAACCTACAGGTGTATCAGCCTCAAGATGGCTAAAGGCTCTATTTGACAAGCCTCTTGGTAAGATCGGTCACATGACTATGGATACCTATGGTATGCACTTTTTCTATACATTTGTAATCGTGGATTTCCAGCATCCTACCAATTATAACATAATATTGGGAAGGCCATTTATGAGGCAATTACGAATGATACATGACTGGGGTATGAACCATATTTACCTCCGAAAGAATGAACAAATCATTAGGGTAGATTTGGTGAGTCATAAAGCACATCTAGTGAGTCAAAATCCTTTGGAGATGGACTCAAATACTACATCTCATACTAAAAAGTCTACACAAAGAAGCGTCTATATGGTGTGCAAGCATAAGGCTGCAAAATTAGAAAGCAGAATCTTTGCTAAAAAGAAAAAGCTCCTTGATGAGGGAATAGACATTGGTCTAAGAAAAGTTGAAGCAGGAGTTTCAGAACAACAAAAAGAGATTGCTTCTATTCCGTACCCCACTTACTATGAGAACTGGATGCAATTGTTGGCTACAATAGACGTAGTTCCAAACTCGATAGGAACAAATTTCATGAATGCCAATAATGAGGAGATATCTCTTTACATGTTGAATGCTTCTTTGCAAAGTGGCAACCCTACTACTTTCTACCCTGCTAGGACAAGTTCTAATGAGGAAGTTTCTAAGTGTATTCATAAAGCTAAGAAGAAACTTAGAAAACTATGAAAAAGGCCAGTCATCTCACTATCAACCCTATACCCCATCCAAATCTAGAAAATGAAAAGCATTTCCAATATGTCAGGGCAATGGCATCCTTTAATGAGTTGAGTAAAACCTTAGGAGACGACCTTAACCAAGTCGTTCTAATTCATAAAATGGAGGCAGCACATCTAAGTTTGAAAGATAGCCTTGAGTTTGAAGGCCAAAATTCACAAAAATTATCGAGGTCTTCTAGAAAGAGAAGGAATAAGCTTCTCAAGGAAGTTGAAAAAGAAAAAAAATGAAAGGCCTAAGAAGACAAAAAGTTGAAAGAAGATGCTTCCAAGATTCCTGATTATTTCAGGAATTATAAGTTGGATAAATGCTTTGTACAATGTGAAGAAGCAAGACAAACAAAGAGAGAGGGCTCTGAACCGTCATTTGAAGGCCCCGCTAAAGTTAAGAAAGTGGACATCACAGACCTTGGTGAAGACTCCAAACCGGTCCACATCACCACAAACTTGACTGAACAAGAAGAGAAGGATCTCATTGATCTTCTCAAGGAATTCAAAGATGTTTTTACTTGGAAATACTTTAACATGAATGGGGTGCCCCCTGAAGTCTGCAAGCATACGACTCCAATCATGGATGATGCACGACCAGTGCGACAAAGATCTCATTCTATAAATCCAAATTATGCGAGGATATTGATAAATTGATCAATGCTAGTTTTAAAAAGAATGGAAAACTCTGAGTGTGTGTGGACATGAAAAAGGTCAATGTGCTACAAAACAGTTAAGGATCATTATCCTCCTTTACCATTTTTACTGAACAAGTCTTAGAATGAGTGGTGGGAAAAGAAGTCTATAGCTTCTTGGATGGTTTCTCGAGCTATAATCAGGTGCAAATAAATCATGCCAATTAGCATAAGACAACATTTATCACCCAATGGGGAACTTAGGCCTATAAATTCATGCCTTTTAGTTTGACCAATTCTCCAGCAACTTTCCCAAGACTTATGTGTACGGCTTTTAAGTACTACCTAGAGAAATTTCTCAAAATCTTCATGGATGACCTTGGGGTGCACTGATCTTGGAAGGAGCATTTGAATTGTTTACGTAAAGTTTTCCTCAGGTGTAGACTTTATAGAATGCCCATAGCATGACTGTGGTAGGCTGGTTCTACCAACAGATTCAACTTCATCAGGGGAGTCTTGAGTTCCAGCAGTGGAAGTGGGAGTTAGAGGCATTTCAGTTCTCTCATCATCTAGTGGTTGCTACCAAGCTCACTCTTGATCGAGTACAAAGCCGAAAACAAAGTTCTTGCCTGCGTTTTTGGCTTCGAGTGGATGACCATGAGAGCATTCTAGAGAATTTGAGAGTTAGAGAGGGTGCTGGGTGACTAGATCTCTATCTAGATAGTGACTAAACTCAGACTAGCGAGGTTAGCTCACTTACATTGTACTTAGATTTATTGGCAATGACTAACCTCTAAATAACTAGGGTAGCTCATTTTCATTATGCCTTGATCTTTTCAGTTAGTGGCTAAACCCAAAGTAGTTGGGTTAGCTCACATTCTGATGTACTTAGTTGATTTTTTTACCATTTATGAGTTTTTTCATTATTGAGGATCATTGTATTTTAGTTGATGTTCATGGTTTTTGGATTTTTTAAACACTTTGGCTATCATATTGTCCCACTCTTCTCCATACCATCGTACGCAAACATGCTCCAATGGTGACCAACTTTGCAAGCATGTGGGTCCCCCCCACATGCTCACAAAGTTTGGTCACCATCGAAGCATGTTTGCATATGATGGTATGGAGAAGAGCGGGATTTTCCAATGCCTCTCAAGCACCAAGAGACTTGCAAAATCTGCACTGGGTGGTAATTGCTAAACCAAACATGCTCTGATGGTGGTAACCAAACTTTGCGAGCATGTTAGGGTGGGTACCCCCCCACATGCTTGCAAAGTTTGGTCACCATCGGAGCATGTTTAGGTACGATGACATGGAGAAGAGCGGGATCTTCCATGGCCTCTCAAGCATCGAGAGACTTGCAAAATCCACATTGGGCGTGCTAATTGCTAATCCAGACAGGCTCCAATGGTGACCAAACTTTACAAGAATGTGGGGATGGGTCCCCCCCCACATGCTTGCAAAGTTTAGTCACCATTGGAGCATGTTTGGGTATGATGGCATGGAGAAGAGTGGGATTTTCCATGGCCTCTCAAGCACCAAGAGACTTGAAAAAAGCGCATTGGGTGCTAATTGCTAATCCAGACATACTTCGATGGTAACCAAACTTTTCAAGCATGTGGGGGTGGATCCCCCCACATGGTTGCAAAGTTTGGTCAGCATCGGAGCATGTTTGGGTACGATAACATGGAGAAGAGCGGGATTTTCCATAGCCTTTCAAGCACCAAGAGACTTGAAAACTCTGCACTGGCTGCTAATTTCTAATCTAAACATGCTCTAATGTGGTGACCAAAACTTGTGAGCATGTGGGGGTGTGTCCTCCCCACATGCTTACAAAGTTTGGTCACCCATTGAAGTTTGTTTGAGTACGATGACATAGAGAAGAGTGGGATTTTCCATGGCCTTTCAAGCAGCAAGAGACTTGAAAAATCCACACTGGGTGCTAATTGCTAATCCAAACATGCTCCAATGGAGACCAAACTTTACAAGCATGTGAAAGCAAGCCCCCCCTACATTCTTGCAAAGTTTGGTCACCATCAGAGCATGTTTAGGTACGATGACATGGAGAAGAGCGGGATTTTCTATGGCCTCTCAAGCACTAAGAGACTTGAAAAATGTGCACTAGGCACTAATTGCTAATCCAAAAATGTTCCGATGGTGGTGAACAAACTTTGTGAGCATGTGGGGGTGGGTGCCCTGCACATGCTTACAAAGTTGGAGCATTTTTGGGTATGATGACATGGAGAAGCGCGAGATTTTCCATGGCCTCTTAAGCACCAAGAGACTTGAAAAATTCACACTGGGCTCTAATTTCTAATCCAAACATGCTTCAATGGTAACTAAACTTTGTGAGAATGTGGAGGTGGGTCCCCCCACATGCTTGCAAAGTTTAGTCACTATCGGAGCATGTTTGGGTACGATGACAAAGAGAAGAGTGGGATTTTCCATGGCCTCTCAAGCACCAAGAGACTTGAAAAATCTGCACTGCGTGCTAATTGCTAATAAAAACATGCTTCGATGGTGACCAAGTTTGCAAGCATGTGGGGGTGGGTCCCCCCACATGCTTGCAAAGTTTGGTCACTATAAGAGCATGTGGGTCCCCCCACATGCTTGCAAAGTTTGGTCACTATAAGAGCATGTTTGAGTGCGATGACATGGAGAAGAGAGGGATTTTCCATGGCCTCTCAAGCACCAAGAGACTTGAAAAATCCACACTGGCCGCTAATTGCTAATCCAAACATGCTCCAATGGTGACAAAAATTTACGAGCATGTGGGGGTGTGTCCCCCCCACATGCTTGCAAAGTTTGGTCACCATCGAAGCATGTTTGGGTATGATGACATGGAGAAGAGCGGGATTTTCTATGGCCTCTCAAGCACCAAGAGATTTGAAAAACACATACTACGCGCGCTAATTGCTAATCCAAACATGCTCCGACCAAACTTTGCAAAGCATGTGGGGGCATGTAAGATCCCACTACCCCCTCTGCGCACCAGATTCCCGGATGATAGCAGCGGAAGTAACTTCCTCTCGTGCGGGGCAGGGTTTCTCACTCGGGGCCTCGCCCTCGAATCCGGTCTCACGAGACTAAGCTGGTGGTCATTCCAAAAAACCAAAACTGAGAAAATTTCCCACGCCCGAAAAACGAGGACGATTTCACCATTTATATTTTCTTAAACGAATTTTTCTAACGAGGTCAAGATACTGAACTAACCTTCATCTGAATAAACCACATAGAAGGAAAACTATTACAGACTTAACTTGAAGGGATCAACGCTTTTTTCCTAATTGAATCAGGCACAGCCGTTGATTTATTCTTTAGAGAAGTCTTCAGGATTCTAATTAACTACTCGAGTTCTAAGCGTATTCCTATTAATCAATTTTATTATTAAAACTCTACTGATTCTAGCCTCACCGCCCAACCACTGGAATAGTAGAACCAGACAAGTACTCACCCACCCATAATTGAAAGCCTTTCTTAACTTTTGCTTTAGAATACAGACACTCACACACTCCTCTTTAAACTTTAATTCATAAAATAATCCATTGACAAACAATTATTGGTTATTACAGATGTCATAACTCAAAATTTCCATTCAATCCTTGTTTCTCAGAAAACAGTATCACTCTGGACTCTCCGTTGAGACCAACAGGTCAACAACGAGATCGAGTAGTAGATTACAATAATTTTCTCATCATCATACACATATATATATCTTCCACGACATACGCATGGGTGTCCTAAGCACCGAGAACCCGTGCATCGCCTAGTCAAAACCCTCCAGGATCCACCTTAGGTGTCTTGGCACTTCACTCAGGGAGTAATCATGAATTCCTACTATGAGGGATGAACTAATCATTTAACTAAAATTTTGACTTCGATAGATTTTCTGAATTTTCTCATTATCATCCTAGAGAATATGAAACCGTAAATTTTTTTCCCAATGTATTTACTTAATTCCTTTACCCATATTCATGGGATTTAAACAAGGATTAAAGAGAACTCTTGTTTTGATATAAAAGTTATGTATACATCTATTTATGCATAAAATCCAACTTCTATGGAAATAACACTTTTATATAAAATAAAATCCTTTTATGCATCTATTTATGCATAAAAATCAATATTAGTGAAAGTAATACTTTTACAATAAAAAATTTCTTTTATGCATCATTTTATGCATAAAAATCGATATTAGTGAAAGTAACACTTTTACAATTAAAAAAAAATCTTTTATGCATCATTTTATGTATAAAAATATATTTTGATGAAAGTAACACTTTTATAATAAAAAAATATTCTTTTATGCATCTATTTATGCATAAAAATTAATATTGATGAAAGTAACACTTTTATAATAAAAAAAATATTCTTTTATGCATCTATTTATGCATAAAAATCCATTTTGATGAAAGTAACACTTTTATGATAAAAATATTCTTTTATGCATCTATTTATGCATAAAAATCCATTTTGATGAAAGTAACACTTTTATGATAAAAATATTCTTTTATGCATCTATTTATGCATGAAATTCCATTTTGATGAAAGTAACACTTTTATGATAAAAATATTCTTTTATGCATCTATTTATGCATGAAATTCCATTTTGATGAAAGTAACACTTTTATGATAAAAATATTCTTTTATGCATCTATTTATGCATAAAAATCCATTTTGATGAAAGTATCACTTTTATAATAAAAAATATTCTTTTATGCATCTATTTATGCATAAAAATCCATTTTGATGAAAGTAACACTTTATAATAAAAAATATTCTTTTATGCATCTATTTATGCATAAAAATCCATTTTGATGAAAGTAATACTTTTATAATTAGCATCTTTCTATGCATAGAATTTATATCTAATGAAAATCACTCTTTTATAATAATAAAAAATAACCAATATGCATCTTTCTATGCATAGAATTTATATCTAATGAAAATCACTCTTTTATAATAAAAAAATAACCAATATGCATCTTTCTATGCATAGAATTTATTGACACATCCAAAGATTATCAGGATTAACACGTTTGAGATGATTAGTTTTCTGAAAATTACACATCTAGTGCCTTGGGATTAACACATCTAAGAGCATGATCCTCCTCTAGGAATTACACATCTGAAGTTAGATCTATGTTTGCCTGAGATGGGTTTAAGATCTTGGATGATCGTTTTAGTGTAAAGCATCCAATGGATGGCATTCACACGTCAACTATTCAAACCTTAATGGAGTTATAATCTTAATAATTTAAAATATGCAAATTAATGAGATATATCCTGAAAATTTCTCTAAACAAAGTTTCGGTCTATCCTTCTAGTCATTCAGTTCACTGATTTCTTAATTCGATCACCTTAGGTTTTTCCTCAAAAGGTTTTCTCCCCAATATTATTTCTCAAATTTTATTGTACAAATATTATTTCTCAAATTTTATTGTACAAATATCTTGTGTGTGCACCCCCAAGATACAAGCACAATTTTGTAGATTGATTGTCCCAACATGTGAGGATATTCAAACCACTTCTATGGCCAGTAGAGATGATTGATTCGTCCTCATATGATAAACAATCACTTGTTTTAATCCCTTGATAGTTAACCTTTGAAAAATAAATCCTAGGAACTAAGATCGGCTCTGATACCACTTGTAAGGTTCCCCCCTTCCAAAATAGGGGAAACACTTAAGATAGTCCACTGTCTTATCTTGGAGAAAATTTCCTACTCATCGACACCTTGACCATGCAGAGATTCAAGGATACGATTCATAGGTAAGGCCTAGTTCTATCCCGCGCCGCAGGGGGAGCGTGGTCTTCTAAAAATCAAATCACTCATAGGGTAATTAATTGATCATAATTTGGGCAACTACTAGTCTTGATTCTTAGAGACAACGCTTTTTTCCTTATCCATGCAAGGCACAGCTGCTGGCCTAGTCTTCTAGAATAGAATTGCCCGAGAACCTATTTATCTAGCATAGGGCTTTAAAGGTAATTGACCAGACATCTAACTTCAAAACAAATCTGGATACCAACCAAGCTCGTTGTAGCCCAGGGATATTATGAAGGCCACTCTAGCATTTGGATCCCAAAGAGAACATCTCTATCTAGGAATAAACTTTCTTTTACAAAGAGTAACCAAGATGGAGTGGAGACCAAAAACAATATATTTATCCCAACCAAATGTACAAAGTGAGGGAGAGTGGAGACTAAAGGCTAAAATCTATTGTGTAGATGATTCCCTAACAACAGTGCTAGCCACATATTGGTTAACACATTCCTATGAGAACTATGTCTACACACTTATGTAATGGGCACTGTTGCATGACGAATGAAGATCAATACAAGGATGCAACAAAAAAGACACTTAGGGCTCTTGTAAAGAGTTCCAAGTTGTAGATGAATGTGGGAGAGGGCTTGACAATAATCCCACATGGGAACTTTTGGGAGTTCTAGAGTTTTTGTATAAAAAGTGGCTCATTTGAGAGCTAGGGCACTCTTTGGTCATTTGGTTGAGAGGCTCATAGAGAGAGCTTGCTCCATAGCTCCTTCTCATGTGCTCTCCCAAGGCTCTCCATCTCCATTCTTACTTCAATCTTGTACTCTCTATTCTCTACATTTTCAATGATATGAAGTTTTGGTCTACACACTTGCTAATCTAGATTTCTTAATGATGTTTTGATTTGTGAGTTGTAGAGTGCATGTGATGAAGCTTGTGCATGAAATGATGTGTAGTCGAGGCTTGTGTGATAGCTCTTTGCATGTTAGGTTCTTTGCATAAGTTGCATTTTTGTGCTTAAGTGTAGCCTAATTTTGATGCTTTGATTATGTTAGATTGATGTGTTGATTGTGTTAGATTGATTGCTTGAGTGTTGAAGAAGGATTGAGTAGGACTAGAAGTCATTAGTATGTGGTTAACTCATCTTCTCCCATTCGGGATAGCCTCTATGCGCTAACCGGGTTGCATTCACAGATTGACAAAGTGTGTGGGTTGGAGTGTAGCCTCCGCTATGCTATGATGTCCCAAACAATGGCGCTGCTGCCGGGGAACGCACACCTAAGTTAGTGAAGGGTGTTAACCATTACTTCTTACTAAGTGCTCCATTGATTGCAAAATCGTGGATTAGGGTAGATTAGAGTAGAGTTTGCAAGGGCATTGAGTGTGTGATCTCAAGGGCGCCTTGTGTGTTTTTCGGTTTTTTGATTAGAAGCAAAAAAAAAACAAAATTAATTAAAACCTCATTGCGGTAGAGAAATCCCGCCATTAATCAGATTTATGCACTTTCTGTTTTCGCATCTTTGACGGGGTTGGCGAGAGGTTGGTAGGAGGTGTTGGAGGCGGTTTTTTTTATTTTTTATTTAAAAAAAAGAAACATATACATAGAAAGAGGCTGCAGTAAAGAAAAAAAAAGAGAATATATATATATATATATAATTATATATATATTTCTTTTATATATTTATTCGTTGGCTGCTGTAGACAGGCGAAGGACGGTTGGGGCGTCGACAGCTGAAGGGAGGGCGAAAGACTGTTCGAAGGGCGCAGCCTGTAGACGGTGGTTGATAGAAGCGCTGGAAGGCAGCTTTAAAATATATATATATATATATATATATATATTAAATTAACTGGAAGAGTCGGCATCGAGTGCTGCACTGGGGCGCGCCTGCAGAGGGCGCAGCCTGCAGGACGGCGATGGAAGAAGCGTAGGAGGCATATATATATATATATATGCAGCTGTGTAAGGCGACCTTTAAAAATATATATATATATATCTAAATATATATTTTTATATACTGCAGTGGGCAGCAGCCGGCAGAAGGTGATGGATATTAGGCGCCGGCAGAAGGCGATGGAGTATTAGGCGCCGGCAGAAGGCGACAGTGAGTGAGGCTGGAGGAGGTCCAGTCGGCGGCAACAAGAAGCTGAGTCAACAAGCAACGCGTGTAGCGCTACACGGCGAAGGCGCCAGCGCTAGGCGAAGGGCCGCATCAGTCGAGGAGTCGACAGTGTGGAGTGGACGACGGCGGTTCTAAGGCAGAGGCGTCTGCAGTGGGAGAAGTAGTAGATGGCACCTGCACTATGAAGCGACCAAACACCTATGATTGAAGTGCAGCAAGAGGCGCCTGCAGTGGGAAGCGAGGCAGCTGGAGGCGACTGGCAAGAAGGTGCAAGAGGCCGAAAAAAGAAACCTAGAGCTGGCCATTAAAGAGGTCTGACGGAGGCACGTGAAGGTGAGCGGCGAGCGGTGGAGCGTGGAGGATAAGGTAGGTGAAATTTTCCATTTTTTTATTTTTTTTATTTTTATTAATTTTTCATGTTTTTTTTTATATTTTTAAATAAAAAAACAAAAAAAATAATATTTTTTTTATAAAAAAAGAAAAGAAAAAGAGATTAAAAAAGAAAAAGAAATAAAAATAATTAAATTTAGAAAAAGAAATAAAAAAAAGAAAAAAAAAGAAAATTAAAAATTTAAAAAAAAAGAGAAAAAACAATTAAATTTAAAAAAGGAAAAAAAACAATTTTTATTTTTTAACCCATTGTTCATTATTTAAATTTTTGCATAAGTAAAGTAGCGTGCATTTTTTATTTTTGTATTTGAATGCATAATTAGTAAATTCATATTTTTTGTAATTAGGCACGAAATTTATTAGTTAAAAAAAAACAAACAAACAAACAAACAAAAAAAAAACAAAACAAAACAAAAGGAGAAAAAATCAAAAGAAAACAAAAGAAAATTTAAAAAAAAAATATAAATTAAGTGTTTTTTAGGAGTCTATTTTTTGCATATTTTGTAATTCTTCATTTTTTTAATTTTTTGCATAATTAGTGTAACCTGCATTTTTTTAATTTTTGTAATTTTGTGCATAATTAGTATTTTTTTAGTGTGATTCATAATTTTTGTGTTAAAAAAAAGTAAAAATCATAAAATCATAAAATCATTAAAAAAAATCATTAAAAATAATAATAATAAAAAAAAAATAGGATAGATAGTTACGCCACACATACTCATTTTAGTTGCATTTAGTGATTAGGTAGGTTAAAAAAATATATATATATATATATATACATATATATATATATATATATATATATATATATATTTTATTAAAAAAAAAACAAAACAAAAACGAAAACAAAACAAAACAAAAACACATAAAAAACAAATTTTTTTTTGACCTTATGCACTTGCGGTCGGGACGTCTTGTAGATTCTGTCGTAGGGCCTAGGGCACCTTCTAGAGTACCTACGCAGGAAAGTGGGACCCAATCGGTAGGAAATTTGGCAGATATTGCTGAAACCCTTTCTGAATCCCAATCCGATACCCTTTCCGCTAGAACAACTAGTTCATTGTCCATGGACAATCTAGGGCCGACAACCCGCAGCCCCAAATAGAACACCCACAAGATCCTTTAATCCATTTGAAGCCGACACCATGGGGTTAACACTCAATGTGAGACTCCAATATGTCTACACAAATGCTCAAGGAGCTGAGATCTTTAGGGATCCACAACAACGGTATCTTGTTAAGATCGCAGACATTTTCTCAGAACTTGATAGAGCACCTCTAGTCAATGACCAGGGTAACATGTACATGGGTGGAGATGGTGTTCGCTACGAAGTCACCTACCATCCAGAAAAGGTAGACAAATTAGGGGAGCTCTCTAAAACCGAGTTCTTAGACTTATCAGAACTTTCCAGAGCAAGGGAGTCTAGAGATGACTGGCTCATTGAGCCGGACATGCCTGGACCATCCAATGCCCAGTCCTCAAAACCATCCATAGATGATTTACTTCTTGTAGATCTAAATTTGGAAAGGGATAGGAAAGGCAAGAGTAAAATGGATCAGGGGGTTGAGAACCAATGGGAGTTTGTACGACAAATTCCAGTGACAAAGGTCTTACAGGATGATCCACTTCAAGAGGTCTATAAGGACTCGTTAGAGGGATATTATGCCACAACTAGGTTGCCACAGCTAGATCTTCCTCTAGCTCATGTGGTGATAGTTGAGAAGCTTGTAGGACACATGAACAGAATAATTGATAAATGGGCCAATGAATACCGAACCTTAGATTGGAAAGAGATTCGGGAACTCACGTGGAAAGGACAACCACTATTCATGGAAGTGTTCTCAACAAATACAGCCAAACCAGGAGAGACAGCCTTTCTTGGAGAAACTGTTGCTCCTCCCCTACGAGAGTTCACTAGAGAGGGACCTTCAACATCCAAGTGGACCACTGCTAGTAGCCCAACTCTAGCACCAAGATATCGTCCTACACCAAATGTGCAACCACAGGTCACACCACAACAACATCTTTCTCACTATGACAATCGGAGGAGAGGGGAGCCAACTCGGCCTCCCATAAATGCACCTCCTGAAATGCGGGTGACAAGATCTTTGGAGGGGTTTGGTGAGGTTGGTAATAGGGTACCCACACCAATTTTGGAAACATGTGGACCATCTTTCCAAAGAGAGGAACAATTCCCAATGAGAGTGAGAGGCCGTAGGCCCTATGATGAGTATTCAAGACAAGTAAGGCCATCAACTGGTAAAGAAGTATGAAGGGTCGGGAGATCCATACGACCATGTAGCAGCATTTAGGCAAGCAGTTCGAGCTGAGCAAGTGGCCGATAAGCATACTCAAATTGAAGGATTTGGACTCACTCTTGAGGGAAAAGCCCTGGCTTGGTTTCAGGCATTAGAGGCTTCAGACAAATCTTCTTTACGAGTTTTGGAAGAGAGATTCATTGCTGCTTTTTCCTTGATGGGAATTCAACATGACACGGTAGCACACATCTACTCTTTCAAGCAAGGCGAGAATGAGAGTGTTAGAGACTGTGTAAATAGAATGAAGTAGTACATTAATCGTTGCCCAGAAGATGAGAAGCCCGCCCAAAGTCGATTAATTTCTCTCTTCTTAAAAGGACTAAAAAATTCGACTCTGCATACACATCTCTATGCGAGGAAGCATACAAATTTCAATGAGTGTTGCCATGATGTTATGGATTTCAGCGATAACTTCAAGTTCCAAGATGGTTCTGGCGGCCCAGAGGTGAAACCTAGAGATCAGTGGGGTGATGACCAAAGTTCAGGGTCTAGCGCGCTAGTAAATCCAAACCAGATAGCTAACCTAGTACTACGGAGATTGGGACAGACCTATCGTCCACCCATGCAGCCATAACAACAGCAGCAGAGAACGAGGAGTGTACTTCCTACAGGTCCTCATCTTTGTGGAGCATGTGGCGGTAACCATAAAACAGAGGAATGTAATACCTTTTCTCCTCTAGTCACAAACCAACCCACAAAAAAGTGGTGCCAAGCCTGTGCTTGGAACTTTACCCACACCACACAGGATTGTACTCACATTGCGAGAATGAGACAGGAATGTGAGCAGCCAAGGGGTGGAGTGGCTCCACAAATGTATCAACAGTATACTAATTTTGAACGTAAGCCACCGATGGCATAAGAGCAAGCACGACCTGTTCTTGGTGCTCAACCTCCTGCTCCAGGGACTGCTCCTGTGAGGGTTGTTGACTACGACAATTCAAATATGTGTAGAGACTTGGTAAACCCAGGCCATGTGGAGGAGGAATATGTATCATATTCATCCAAAGAAAATATCTTTGAAAGTCCCACATACCCAAGCCCAGCACTAGATGCTCAACCAGGGGAACAAAACTCTTTAATGTTGCTAGGCGGCTACCAACCTAGGACTCCAGGCCCCTCAGGTCAATGGCAGCCAAGGAAAGTAGAGGCCAAACCAATGGGCCCCTGTTATGAGTGCGGAGAACCCCATTGGGATCGTGATCGTCCACATCGCTCAAGGCAAGCATCTCGATCCAATATAACAGTATAACAGTTTCCACCAATTGAAAGATATTGTCTAGGGTGTTGTGTAGAACACTTCCCAAAAGACTGTCTGCTGAAACCACATGAGGAAGGCACCTCTCAACCAAAGGTCTCACTCAACCTTGTAGGCGCAGTTCCATCGCCACCTTCATCTGAGAATGAGGATGTCGTGCCATTTAGAGTCATGACTAGATCACAGACACGAAATGCCGAAATACAAACTGATGAGACACCTCGAACTAGGGATGCAAAGACAAATCTAGTGGACAAGACCCTACAGTCCAATAGAAAAAAAACCACTAGGAGGAAGAAGAACCGAAACAAGCAAACTAAAAGTACATCCACTGGTTCTCAAGAAGCCTCAAAACAAAACATGAGGGATCAAACTTTTACATCCCAAGAAGTGCATGAGGAACATCAACCTCAACCTGAGCCTAGTGTTAAACAAAATGAGGCTAGTACGACTGAGGATAGTTCTGGGGGTTCTGTTTTTGTGGATAAAGTGAATGAGACTCTAGAGGCCATCATTGATGCTCATAGAAGTCGCATTGTAGCTTTATCTGAGCTACCCAAGAAGCTTCAAGAATACCCAAACCCTCGTGAGGAGAAGATCAATCTAGCTGTACATCAGCAACTCATTAGGGAAGCTCAGTCAATACTTGAGGGACCACCACCACCTATTCCTCGGGGCCCAACCTCTCTTAAGCCAACATTAGAAACCATACCGGAAGTGTCATCGAGTCGGGAAATGAAAAGTGAGCTCATTTCACAAGCTCATAGCGAAAGGTCTGCACCAATTGACACCCAATTGAAAGGAGGTAATCTGCCACCACCTAGCCTTGTCTTCCCATGCAATGATGAAGTTATTGATGCTAATGAGGACATGGAAAATGAGATGTGGGCTGCAGTTCATGAGAAAGTTCATGAGAACATGTCTTCTATTAGTTCGCCTCCATTCTCTGAGGTGGATTTTACCAGGGGCACGGAAAACAAATTTAGATGCCCAAGCATCCAGGAGGAAGTTCAAACAATTGTTTCTCCTAGAAGTAAGCATACAATGAAAACCTTACCATCATATCTGGGAGAATATGAGAACTGTTCTCAAACCTTGAGGATACCCTCCATGCATAAAAGGTTGACAAAGGAGAAAGATATGAGTATGGTGCAAGCTATTTTGTCAGCACTAGTGGCTTGTACCTTACCTTTGCTTGATTTGATAAAAATTCGACCTGAGTTGTAGAATGATATTGCCACATGTTTGTCAGAGCAGGTATTGCTACAAAAGGGTCACCATGAGTGTACTATACACCCCGAGACAAAGCATGTAATGCCAGTTCCTATCAACAAAGTAGGAAAATTTTGTGAGGACGATCAGGGAAATGCTACCCTCCCATTAGAAGTGCGAAAAGTATCTTCAACTGCAATACTTGATAGTGGCGCAGGAGTGGGCATTGTGACAAGGTCCATTTGGGAAAAGTGGGGCAAACCAACTATTAGGAGTACCAGGATGCGCTTGCAGCTAGCAGATGGAAGCTTAGAACATCCCCTTGGGCTGCTTGAGAACATATTGGTCACCACATGTGGGATTGAATATGAGCACACCTTTGCAGTAGTGGATTTTGGAAAACATCCAAACTATGAAGTGATATTGGGTAGACCATTCATGCGACAATTTCAAATGATTCAAGATTGGGGATACAATTATTTGTACCTCCGACATGATTCTGTCATCACAAGGGTCAACCTAAGGAATCACTCATATCGTGATGTAACAAGGTCTCCAATAGATGAGTTTGATTCTGCTTCATCTGAGGGCTCAAGAGTTACATTGTCCGATGGGCGAGAAGATCTGTGGATGTGTGGAGCCTCATGTAGGGATTTCAACACTGAGAGACTTAAGGGTAATCAAAGTGTATCAGACGAGGCATACATTCCACAACCCTTCCCTGAGCATTTAATTGATCCATTAGAATGGAGTCATGTCCTTGCAACATTATCGACATGTGCTTTACCGAAGCCAATTCAATTTTGTGACTCAGATGGATATGATATTATTCCTATACGAATGGTACAACCACGTGACCTTCTAGAGGATTTGTACTATAGGAATGCATCCACAACAGCATTGCATGTAGAGGAAGTCTCTGCTACTCCACGAGCTTTATCGTGTCAAAGGGGTAATGTTTCTACCTTACCCAACCCACAATCAAAATCTGCTCTTGAAGCTCCAAAACAAATGATGTGGATAATTGATGAGTACTTAAGTGAGAGCCATGGCTGGCATGTTCCAACTACTCTAGTTGCTGCTCAAAGAAGGCCAGGCAAGAAGGAATTATCAATTTGGCTACCCAAAGATGCGTACAAACTTGTACCATCTAGTCCAGTTGCTAAGCCTCTTAAGAAGCACATCATTTTCAAGCCTAAACCTCGGATTGTTACTCGATGGGTCCCAAAACATGTTCTCAAAGCACAAGGCTATTATGAGGGTGCAACAGTAATTTGGCTTCCAAAATGCCATGGTTTGCTAGGGGTAAAAGAGTGTATCAGAAAGATTCCAAAAGCCACCCTTGGCTTTCCATATCAGTGGGTGCAAAAGAAATCAACACAAACTCTTCAAGATAGGATAGGTGGCTGTGATAGCTCCTACAAATCTACTTGTGTTGATCTTCCTAAAACATGTAATGAATCACCGGTTGTCCCAAATTCTCCATATTACACAATTCCATCATCAACTGGTGTACCTGAGATAAATCCAACTTCAAAGGAGTCTCATTTGCCTAAAACCAAAGATAAGGCATTAACACTACAATTGAAGCTCTTTGGTAGATCAATGTTTGCATAGTGTGGTTCCTTATGCCTTTAAAGGATTATGTTCTTTTTGAGATGATCTCCACCACCAGGGCAAGGGTAAGCTCAGTGATTCCACAATAAGATCGACAAGCCAGGGCACTTTTCTCCCATTGGGTTTTTCCCCTCGGCTATATTCGGTGTTTGGCACTAATGGCAAATTTTATTCTTTTCTTTTCTTTTCTTGTTTGTTAATAAAAATTTTGCAGAGATCTTCGCTAAAACAAGAGCATCAAACACGCCCCAATAGTCCACCTATCGTGCACACAAATTAGGAAGGGGGGAGACATGCTACGCCTACAAAGATCAAGGAGGAGCAATCTGCACAAAATCAGCAATTCATCAATGCAAACGAACAACATCAACAAGGCACTACAACAGTTGTATTCAAATCTTAATCTTTATTTCTTTATGTGCTCTTATCTTTCGAATATATGGTTTGCATGTTCACACAATGTTGGCTGGTTTAAGTTTTTGATTAGTTGTTAAAATATGGTGAGTGAATTCTAGACTCTTAGAAGACTTAGTAAAAGATATTTCTATCTAAAGACAGTGTAGGATATATACCAAGGGAGTATGCCAAGTTCTTATGCTTTCAAGGTATATTAGTTATCCCTAGTGGTGGCTACCTCCTAGTAGATATGAGCTAGATGCTAGGAGTAATAATAATTTATAAAAAAATTATACCCTAAAAAAAAATATGTACAAAGTAAATTGAGACATGACGTGCCTACAGCCATGAGAAATTCTTGGTAGGACCTGGGGTTGTCTTAGCACCTTGGGGCCGATGCCTTGGTTTCCATGGGGTGAACACTGATGTCTAAAAGCTTCAGAAAAAGACCTTTGAGGAATCTATCGCCTTGATGGATGTTGGTAGGACTCTGGGGTACACTATGGGCCCTCGAGACCGATGCCCTCATCTTCAAGGGGTACTCCTTATGTCATAAAAGAAAGAAAAAGGGTCTGTCGCCCTTGAGATACTTAGCGGTCTTTAGATTCTCTTGGCGGAGGTCTCTTGGCCATTGCTTGGGTCTCTTTGGGATGGAACCTTAATCTTTATCACCTTCTATACACACATCAAAAAAAAAAAGTTCCAATCACCTTTGCTCATATTTAGGAGTAGGTTTGCCACTTAGGAATAACTTACATACTTGTAGGACATTGAGACTGCGGTCATAACCGGCGGTGTACAAAGCACACTTGCCTTTGCATAGCACTATCTACCACTTAAGTCTAACTTTGACTAGTTTTTACTCACCTATTTTAGTACTCATTAAAACTTTAATCAGCCTTGCACTTGTATGCTCACGTGTGAAATTATCATTGCTGGTTTTTCTTTTCTTTTCTTTTTTCAATAAAAGACTTTACTTGTATCCATTGTTTTTTTGTTGCAGCTCTTGCTACTACCGCGCTCGAGGACGTGCGCAAAATAGGAAGGGGGGAGTGTTGCATGACGAATGAAGATCAATACAAGGATGCAACAAAAAAGACACTTAGGGCTCTTGTAAAGAGTTCCAAGTTGTAGATGAATGTGGGAGAGGGCTTGACAATAATCCCACATGGGAACTTTTGGGAGTTCTAGAGTTTTTGTATAAAAAGTGGCTCATTTGAGAGCTAGGGCACTCTTTGGTCATTTGGTTGAGAGGCTCATAGAGAGAGCTTGCTCTATAGCTCCTTCTCACGTGCTCTCCCAAGGCTCTCCATCTCCATTCTTGCTTCAATCTTGTACTCTCTATTCTCTACATTTTCAATGATATGAAGTTTTGGTCTACACACTTGCTAATCTAGATTTCTTAATGATGTTTTGATTTGTGAGTTGTAGAGTGCATGTGATGAAGCTTGTGCATGAAATGATGTGTAGTTGAGGCTTGTGTGATAGCTCTTTGCATGTTAGGTTCTTTGCATAAGTTGCATTTTTGTGCTTAAGTGTAGCCTAATTTTGATGCTTTGATTATGTTAGATTGATGTGTTGATTGTGTTAGATTGATTGCTTGAGTGTTGAAGAAGGATTGAGTAGGACTAGAAGTCATTAGTATATGTGGTTAACTCATCTTCTCCCATTCGGGATAGCCTCTATGCGCTAACCGGGTTGCATTCACGGATTGACAAAGTGTGTGGGTTAGAGTGTAGCCTCCGCTATGCTATGATGTTCCAAACAGGCGCCTGTGCTATATTGTAAATCCTATCATTTGATGAGGGAAACACCCTAAAGATGCTCCCAAGTATTGAGCTTTAAAGGATAAACAAGAGGATCTTGGTCAGTTGGATAAACCATAGAGAAAATCCTTGTAACTATGTTTTGGGCACCCCGGGTCACTTACTCCTAGGCAGCCTAGTGGGAAAAGGCTTGGAACTATAAAAGCCAATTTCTCTTGTTTGTAACTCATTCTCCCATTTGTGCAATAGAAGTGGAGTGTTCTCTCCCTCTCTCTTGCAACTCTAATCTAGCATGTGTGGTGTGCTTAGGGTTAGGGTTTGGGAGTGATTAGTGCTATAATCACTTGTTCCCTCTCTCTCTCTCTCTCTCTCTCTCTCTCTCTCTCTCTCTCTCTCTCTCTCTCTCTCTCTCTCTCTCTCTCGTGATTAGGCTAACCAACGTGATCCTCTTCCATGAAGATCCTACACTATCTTCTCGCAAAAGATCTTGCATCACCCGTTGGATTAGAGCAACCGCCTCGGTGTGACACAACGAGTGCGGGAAGACAGCGGTGTGACGAGCGGCTACGATGGAGCTCTTGAGCCATGCTCAAGCTTGGCGGATAGACAACTTCCCATGACACGGTTAGGGTAGGCTTTCCTTAACATTTTTGGCACCGTTGCCGAGGAGCGCCATCCGCTACTTGTCTGCGTCATCTTTGATTCGAATTCGATGGAGCCTCTATAACCTGGTGCCAGGTAGACTCTTTGGCATGCGATTTTTTAATTTTTTTTTGTATTTTGATGTTTTCTTTAGTTGTTTTAATGTTTTTGTTAAGATTCATGTATAGCTTTGTGTTTAGAGTAGGATTATCACTTGTTTGAGTAAAAAAACTTGTGATTTGGGTGATTAGAGAGCCTAATCAAGAGAGTTTTTGCTTAAACATAGACTCTTTTGTTAATTTTTAACTTAATCTTATTTTTCTTACTTAATTCCTTTGCATAGGTAGGTTACTAGATAGAACACTAATCAAACAAAAAAACCATAAACTATCTCTTCATTTTCACTAATTATCACTAACCTACTGGTTAGTGCAATTATTGAACTTAAAGGGAGCAAAAAACTAAAAAATTGAGCCTAATTGCTTGCAATTAGACTAATTGGAGTGGCATTAGTGTTCTAAACACTTGCCTTGACTCAAATCTATGCTTAGTTCACTCCAATTAGGCCAAGAATTAGCACTAATTGGTCTCTTTTATCTAATTTTCTCTCTTTTGAGTGGATTAATTAGTAACCTAATTAGTGAAATTATTTTGGGATAATCACATCTTTGGATTAGCATAAACATTGTTAATCCACCTATTAAATCCCCATGCTTAAAATCCTTACCAACAATTAGGAGTAATTTGAGTGCAAAGAAGAGGATTGAAGAGCGATTAACATTGGGATTAAGATAATTAATCTTTAGTTAAGCTAGAGGACCTCTAAATTAGTCAAAATCCACTAATTTAGAGGTAGCCTCTAACCTTAGCCCTATCCCACTCACCTAACATTAAAGAGGGGGTCTTAGTTGTCTCCCACTCACTTCCATCCACCAATTTGAAATTCAAATTCAAATCCAAAATTTTAAATTTCAAATTCAAATTTGCCATGGCCATTCCACAGTTGCCACGACTATTCCAACCCAAAAAAAAATCAAACGGTTGTTCCACACTTGCCACGACTGAGCGTGCGACCGTACCAAACCCAAAAAAGGGAAAAAAAAATTGATTATAAATAAATAAATTTTAAAAAAATTCGAATGACCGTTCCAACATAAAGCCACAAGTGTTTGCTTGTAAGCATACGGCCATACCAAATGTATTAAAAAAAGCACTTTAATATATATATATATATATAATAATTTGAACGGTCGTTCCACACTTGCCATGGCCATTCATACCTAAAGCCACGGGCGTCCGCTTGTGAGCGTACGGCCGTTAACCAAACCCAAAAAATAATAATTAAATTTTTATTTTTAAAAAAAATTAAAAATTTCCAAATTTCCAAATCTTTAGAGGTGCTTTTGGTCTACCTCCTTGACTTATGAGGGTCGTTTTTACACTCATAAAACACCTCAAAATACCATTTTTAACCTTAAGGGTATGTTCACAGCACAAGGCAAAAGTGAGCTAAAACTCCTATTTCGGGCCTGCGCGCGTGCACCGTTGAAGCTTCTTTAAGCTTCCCCATGCACCATGGACACCTTTCGGTCATGGTTGCATGCTCCCAATGCCTCCATTCCATTTGGCAGCACCTCGGTCTCAATTGCTCATTCACATGTGGTCGCCACCATACACGCTTGGCCGGGAGGGCAAAACGATCTTTGAAAAGCCCTCATCGGGGCCCCTCCCTACATGCACCCCATTGTGGATAGACGCCCCGAGCACATTCACATACCCTCTTCTCTATCCACCACACGGATCTATTCCCACCCCCCACCCTTGCAACACCTCCCCTTATGCCACAACTTGACATTCCAAGCTTGGCACAAGCTCTAGGAAGGGGAGTGTCACAACACTTGCACCCACAAACATCACATACAATACCTATGTGGGTGAAAATTTTCAAACTTCTACCAAAATTTGATGGAGTTAGAGACCCCGTATTCCCATCGAGGCCTTTAACCAAATCTATCAAGCATTTGAAATTTTCGACAATGCAACCAAAGTCCATCTACTTGGACTCAGTCTTAAAGGCAAGGCCGTGTAATGGTTCCAATCCTTGGACCCTCGGTACAAAAGCGCTTTCAAAGCGGTGTGAGAGGCCTTCATTCTCAGATTTTCACCCTACGGGTCCAAATGGAGCCCTGTCATCTAATAGTTACAATTGGAACAAAAACCCGAGGAAACATTACGCGACTACATTGCTCACATAGTATCTTGATTCACATTGCGAAGAGGAAAAAATTGAGAGAGAGAAGCAATTAATGGATCACTTCCTCTTGGGCTTGCACAATCCAAGGCTTCACGAGGTCCACCTGTTGGTGGTCAAGGACTCCTCCACCTTTGATCAGGCCTGCAAAATGGGCGATCTTTCTTGATGACAACATGCGAGAAAGCTATTCCACATAATTGCCCACTGCACCAATAACAACCCAAAGCTCATTTTTAATGTTACCTTCCTCTCCTCCTGAGCCCCAAACCTTATTAGGGGCACTGCCACAAACTCATGACTCACACATGGCACCACCACGATATTCTCTTGTCCCCATCTTTCCACTCCAACCGTTGCCTCTTCAGGCAAACCCCATTGCTTATGGAAAGATCCCAACCAGATCCATAACTAAACCTGTGGAGACCATGCACTCTGATATCCCCGAGGCAACCCTACCACCTCATCTCCCTCTACCCATGCCTCACATGGACCCTAAACCACTTGTGAACACTATAGGTGCACCTGCAAGGAAACTACCTCTTCTGTGTTTCCTTTGCCATGAACCCCATAGAGTGGCGGACTGCCCTCAAAAGAAACATCTGCCAAAGAAACCACAATGTCATGGGGCTGTGGAATTAACCATTACTATAAGGATTTCCCTTTGCAATTAGTTTCTCATTCCATAGTCAAAGGCATGCCGTTCCTCAACGTGTTGAGTGTTCAACATGGGAAGATATCTACTGTCCTATTGAATGTCATCACATGGTTGCAGGCCAAGCTAAAGAACGCCACATCCCAAAAGAAACAATGCTCTAAGCATGTTGGCCACAGTGATGATTGGGTTAGCATCCGCACGGGCTCAACAAAGACCACATCCACCTCCTCCATGAGCAATGATCGTGCCGAACTGCCCCTCCCCCATGCAGCCCACCAAAAACTCACCAAACAGGGAAAACGGTTGGCCACATATCCCAATGCCATCCTTGAGAAGAAACGTCTTTAGGAGGCCCAAGCACTGGTGTAGAGCAATACCAGTCTCAACTTGAACCACCACCCATTTTCATAACCTTTGACCCCGTACCGGAGTGCACACCATCCCCCATTGAACCTGAACTTCCACACCGAGCTAGGTAGGAGCCCCTGCAACCGCTCCAGGCTAAGGAAGATCCATTCATCAACATGATGTTGACAAATGATTATTTTTTCCCTCATGCGCCTCCTCATCCTCCTATGCCTATTCCACAAACGGCCAAGCCCAAATCCCCCTTTCACATCGAACAACTTGATGCGAACACTGACACGGAGTCCGATAGAGACTCACGAGGTCCGCACACTAGATTTGCTGAGGTATTTTATCCTCCTACTGCAACCACCTCTCAACCTCCACACCTGTCAAATAACCTGTCAAATAAGGACCAAATTGAACTTCCATATACTATTTGGGTCCACCCTATGATTAAGTCCCCACCCCTCAAGAAGCTCCTACTCATCATCAACGCAACCTGGCTGGGCTCTCTGCCTTCCTTTCCTCCCAAATCCACATGCCCATTGGAACCTTGTTAAAAGGTAGTCCAAATTTATAGAATGACCTTCCGGATTGGATGGAACACAAACTACAAGCTTAGGTGGACAAGGAAGATCCAAATTCCTCAGATGAATCTGAGCCCATCATCCAGACTTACTCCATCACCACCACCCACCACCCAAAGGCGCACCAACAATTTGAGTCAATGCGCTAGGACAATACTTTGAAGGTGATGACACAAATGTAGCATTGCCCATTTCTTATAAAACAAACATGTGGTCAAAGGCATCTTAGATGGAGGTGTTGGAGTAAGCATCCTCACACAAACATGCTGGGAAACCTAGGGCCAACCACACCTCGATCCCACCACATGGTGATCAAGCTTGCAGATGGAAACTTTGTAAAACCCTTAGGCCTAGTGCATGACCTCAAGGTAAAAGTCTGTGGCATGACATTCCACCCCACATTTGTGGTGGGCATGAACTTTTGTAACACCTTCTATGATGCCATCTTGGGTTGACCCTTCATGAGACAAACCCGACTGCTCCATAACTGGGACCTACATAATGTCTACCTCCGCAAAGCATCTCAAACACTTAAGGTCAACTTATATACCTGGCACTCACATCCCTTGGCCAAATCTCCCCTTATTGAAGAATTTGTGACTACCGCACCAGGAGCAATGATCTCTTGGTTTGCGATGCTTGTCATCATCAATCCCTTGATGCTGCGAGGGTGCCTTGCAAAGCCGCTTCAATCCATATTGACAAAGTTGACCACGATTGGCTGAAACTCCTTGCTACACTTGACACCCTCCCAGGTCATAAACTCAGCACACAATTTGTGCTCTCAAACGGCCAGCCCTTCATAAACCCTACAAAGGCATTTCCTCGCTTAACACCCTGAGTGTAAGTGTAGCTGCACAACCTGAAACAACCATCCTTCGGGTCTGGATAGATTTCCTCTTTGGTAGAAACATGCAAAGAAAACATGCCTTTCTGTCTCCCATAGCTAGCCATA
The DNA here is from genome assembly GCF_041138505.1 of Cibotium barometz. Taxonomy (NCBI): domain Eukaryota; kingdom Viridiplantae; phylum Streptophyta; class Polypodiopsida; order Cyatheales; family Cibotiaceae; genus Cibotium; species Cibotium barometz. The sequence continues at coordinate 230,113 of NW_028229430.1, read as the reverse complement.
ATCTTTTTCCATGAGAAATATGGGTCTCTCTAGGTAAACCCTCTCTTCAAACTACCCATGCCAAAGTTCAATTACCTAGTGGACAATGTATACAAAACCTTGGTGGGTCTTTTACATAAACTATACATAATGTATCTAACCCATTGGCTTGTAAGTTCTATGTGGTTCCCATAGGTGAGACAAAAGAAGCAAACATCCTCAAAGGAAGCTGGGTCCAGCACGCTACAAGTACAATCAACTCTGCTGACAACACAACTACCCTCCTCAAGCTTCCCCAAGGCAAGGTAACAATGCTCCTCTTGGATGGGGAGTGTATCCACTCTGATCCTCTGCCCTCAAAAACTGCTTCCACAAAGGGTATTCTCACACCCTCCCCAACAACTAGTAAGTCTTCCACTGCCCCTTAAACTACCACCAGAACTCAACCCACCAAGAATATGGATTGGACTCTTGACTAAGAATGGTCTACAACGGTGGTAAGCCCACATATATCCTATGGTCCACCCTAATATCATATTCTTGGATGCGTGGAAAGCTCTTGGAAAACCCACACTAATAAAAGAAGACACTTACATTCAAATCTCACATGAAATGCATCTCATGAGTGTTGGGTATTTTCATTCCTAAATTTCTATTGAAAATAACCAGTTGTGCAGATTTTATATCATCGATGCAGGTGTACTCCAAGGGAAAAGAGTGGATTGATGTCACTCATTGCCAAATCAACTGGTGTGAAGAAACGGTCACCATGGAAATCAACGGCAAAAAGGCCACTATTCTCTTGTGTCCCCAAAGAGGAAATCATCCACACACCCTCACCCTTTACCCTTCCCCCTTACGCCCCCTCCTCATCACCGACAGTCTCCCCTATTCCCCACCCCATGCCTCACCTAAGCCGGTTGATTGGCCACTGTTGACACCACCCACCAATGAAAAACAAGCCTTGTCTCATCGACATTTCCCCTTAACTCTACATCGTCGAACACCCACACTGCAAGCTCCCCAATCTCATATCTTTATCTCATAACAATCAGCAGTGGGTGAGCAAGAATCTTCTTGCCACTCAAAGATTCTACAATGGTGGCTACACAGAACTATGGATCCCTATATGGCCATCTCTAAAACCTAAGTGCAAAAAGCCAACTAAGCCAACAAACACCAACCCTAAGACAAAGCTTCAACGTTGGCTAATCCCCGACCACCTATTACGAGCACAAGGCTACTATGAAGGCAACACTTGCCTCTGGCTACCCAAGCATGCTGCCTATGCTCATTCCCCAAAGTAACTCCCTAGGAAGCCATGATAAAAGGTTCCACAACATGGGTTTAGCAACCCCAAGCATAGCAAAGCCAACAACGCTCAGTGCCTACCAATGTGCTCCAAGGACAAGGCTTCCATGAAGGCAACACACACATGTGGCTTCCCAAGCCACAATTAAAAGCCTCTCCTCTGTGTTGACAACCACCTCATAGCTCAAAGCCTCGTTGTCAAAAAAAAAATTTGAAAGCTTTGCCAACACATTGGGTGCCCAAATGTCTCTTAGAAGCCCAAAGCTTCCATGATGGAAATTCCATCATTTGGCTCCCAAGGCATACCCCTCAGGAGTTCTCCCGAACCACACCCACCACACAAGTACTTGTCCAATCTCAACAAAGATGGTTTGGTGACCAATGGGCACCACCCAACCTATGGGCACTCCAAAGCTCAATTCGCCCAACCATTTCAAACCACGAAGCGTCATCCACAAAGCTCCACCCCTTCTCTCAACTTCATCAAACCAAGGGGCAATGCTAAACATGGCTGAGCTTCTCCAACCACTCAAAGATAAACTTAAGGGTAAGCTCACAAATTTAGCCATATGGGCCACTCAGTACAAAACCCTCTTTAGGGGTGCTGACCAATAAACACATGTCAAAAGAAAGAAAGAAAGAGAGAAAAAAAAAGAGTATCTAGGTGATTAGGACCACGGAAACACCTTTTGCCCTCACCTATGCGCATGACATCTGCAATTCTCACTGGGCTTTATCCTATACACACACACACCGCACAAAGCTTAATCATTAGTAGCCATCTAGGTACATCTTTGGGATGGGGGGACCATGGTGGGTGTGCAAGCCTGGTCCATGGTATGACCCATCACCTGGATCTTCTTACTCACCCTTGCTTCACCAGAATAACTATGCTTAATGCTTAATCAATCCTACCCTTGACTTCTTCTTTGGCTCCACATGTATGGATCCTCAACATCAACTACCACTCCTATCCAGATAGGATCCCAGAGCTCCAATTCTTGAAGAAGACAAAGCATAAAAAGAAAAAGAGAGAACACCATAACTTGATGACTCAATATCCACAGGAGCCAAGATACCCATCACGGTGTCTTGACAAAGATGCTAGAGCTTCATTAACATTGCCATTGACATACAACATCTCGAAACGCAAGTAGTCTCCATGCATGTTTCCTACTTGTCCCTCTGGAATTCATCCCTCCCCACTTGCTTACTAACCCCATTGTTTTACTAACTCCTCTCTTTAATCATACCACCTACCCACTGGAATACTGGTCATTAAGTATTCCATGCTAGTCTACTTATTCAAGTACTCTGATTCCTCTACTGAGGATGTCCTATCGCCACAAAGGTGATAAAAAATAAAAAATACCCAAAAAAATAAATAAAGAGTACTACTGGGCACATACAAAAAAGCAAACTCTAAGAGCCTGTACGACTAGCTAGATACTTAATCACCAGTACTCCACTAACTTCTTTCCATCATACTAACTCCCCCACCCCCTCTCATTTCTAGAGACACAGGAGAACCAACCAAGTGTGACCTTCCCCTGCGTGCCTCAACAACCTCTCACCGATCACAAGGATGCGATCGACTTTAGGAAGGGGAGTATGTTAACCACATATTGGTTAACACATTCCTATGACAACTATGTTTGCACACTTATGTAATGGGTGCACATGCTATGTTGTAAATCTCATCATTTGATGAGAAAAACACCCTAAAGACACTCCCAAGTATCAAGCTTCAAAGGACAGACAAGAGGATCACCCCAGGTCACTTACTCCCCGGTGGCCTAGTGGGAAAAGGCTTGGAACTATAAAAACCAATTTCTCTTGTTTGTAACTCATTCTCCCATTTGTGCAATAGAAGTGGAGTGTTCTCCCTCTCCCTCTCTCTTGCAACTCTAATCTAGCATGTGTGGTGTGCTTAGGGTTAGAGTTTGGGAGTGATTTCTAATCACTTGTTCCCTCTCTCTCTCTCTCTCTCTCTCTCTCTCTCTCTCTCTCTCTCTCTCTCTCTCTCTCTCTCTCTCTCTCTCTCTCGTTATTAGGCTAACCAACGTGATTGTCTTTCGCGGTGGAGATCCCACACAATCTTTGAGAGAGAGCTTGCATCACCCGTTGGATTAGAGCAACCACCTCGGTGTGACAATGAGTGCGGGAGGATGGCGGTGACGAGCGGCTACGGTGGAGCTCTTAAGCCATGCTTGAGCTCAACGGATAGGCAACCTCCCAACGACACATTTAGGGTAGGCTTTCCTTAATAAACAGCTACAAATAACTGCAAATAATTTAGAAGTAGCCATACCCATCTCTCTTACTATCATAGAGCCACATCATCAACATCAATATATGGATCTACTAAAATCCACACAAAGCCCATGTGCCACACCACAAATTCAGCTTGCCACTTGGAAAGCCAAAGTCGAGTCGAATTCAACAATAAATCTAGCAACCATGATAGCTAAGGTATCATCATGGATAAGCAAGCGATTTAACACTTGGGTTCCTTAAAGCTCTACACCTTAGCAATGTACATATGTAACATAACACTCAATCAGATAGATGTGAATGAATGGATGTGAATGTGTATGTGAAGAATGGATATGGATGTGTATGTGAAGAATGGATGTGAATGTGTATGTGAAAATGGATGTGAATGTGTATGTGAAGAATGGATATGGATGTGTATGTGAAGAAAGGATGTGGATGTGTATGTGAAGAATGGATACGGATGTGTATGTGAAGAATGGATGTGAATGTGTATGTGAAGAATGGATGTGAATGAGTATGTGAAAGAATGGATGTGGATGTATGTGAAAGAATGGATGTGGATGTGGAATGAGTATGTGAAAGAATGGATGTGGATGTGAATGAGTATGTGAAAGAATGGATGTGGATGTGGATGTGTATGTGAAAGAATGTGATGTGATGGATGTGGATGTGTATGTGAAAGAATGTGATGTGATGTAAAGAGATGTGATGTGACATGAATATATGTGGATGTGAAGTAATAGATATGAATGTATGGATAGATGTGAGTAGTCGTACATGTGAACGATTGGATGTGAACGATTGGATGGATGTGGATGAATGAGATGAGATGTGTATGAATGAGATATGATGTGAGTAGTCGTACATGTGAATGATTGGATGGATGTGGATGAATGAGATGAGATGTGTATGAATGAGATATGATGTGGATAGAAGTGATGTGTTATGAATGAGATATGATGTGGATAGAATGAAATATGATGTGGATAGAATGAGATATGGATGTGTATGAATGAGATATGATGTGGATAGAAGTGATGTGTTATAATGTGGATAGAATGTATGTGATGGGATGGTTATGAGAATGAATGTGGTGGATATGAATGAATGAATGAATGTGGTGGATATGAATGAATGAATGTGGTGGATATGAATGAATGTGATGTGATGGATGTAAATGGATGTGATGTAAATGAATGTAATGGACGTGAATAGATGTGATGTGATGTGAATTAGGATGTGAATGAATGAGATGGGATGTCATGTGAATCGAGATGTGATGTAAATTGGGATAGATGTGAATGGATGATATGTGATGTGAATGAATATGATGTGGATATGGGTAGATACGAGTGGATGAGATCTGATACGGATAAATGAGGAAAGATGTGATGAGATGGAAAATGATGTGATGAGAATGGGAATATATATGAAATAAATGAGGATTGAAGTGGAACAATGTGGAAAGATGAGAGTTCATTATAGAAACTGTGTTTATGACCTGTTTTTAAATGACTGTTTTATGTCAAGAATGCTGGGAAAGCATTTTGACTGTCGTGCTTACTGCCAAAGGTGGGGTAATCACAAGACCTGTAATTGTTACCACTAAAAGGGTCACTCAAGCACGAGCTCTACCCCATGCCTTACCTCTGAACCCTAGATAACTGCAGCCCTTGCCAGCCCTAGCATAACACAATGCACCTCAACCAGGCCATGAAGTGGCCCTGAGAGAGGAATTCTTCGGGTGCCGAGGTACCCATACCATCCCCAATCCTACCACCACAACCTCCATTATCTCGAATTATCCCTATTCACCATTTTACCTTGATAGAGATCTTTGAAGAAGGTGAGGAGGGAGAAGCCATTAACAATACCACCTTTGAACCCATTGAGTCAAGCAGTCTACCCTCGTAGATTTTAAGTCACTATGTGATGAAGGGTGAACATATATACCCTGTGTATCTCGTAGCCCCAACCCTGAGGGGACGAGACTTGAATAACATGGCTAAACGACCACCTATGCAATGCTATCATTGTGTAGTACCTCATCAAGTAGTTGAGTGTCGTGTTCAAGAAAGGGATGGCTAGTACTCATTTGAGTACTTCTCCCTTAACTCCTTTATGCAAAGGATGTGGGATAGATATATACAAGGATTGCCCATAATAATGGGCACACTTGGGAAGGGAGTTGAAGCTAAACCTAGTACCAGCCTTAACTTGCTAAGTGTATAAGACGACTTCATTCACATATAGTGCTGCTAAATGCGGTCACCATAATGCAAAGTAGAAGGAGAGCTACAACTCATGCTATTGTTGAAGCGTCTACATCGCAAAATCTGGAAAAACTAAGACATGAAAGGATTTTATCCCCTAAAGAATTCCCTAAGCAAGCATGCACAACTAGGTGCTTGTGAAAGAAAAAGAACACAAAGATCAGCAAAGGGGATAGCCATGTAGTCTAAAGAGTGGGTCTGACGAGGACAACCACCAATGTGTCATCTTCATGCGCTCAACGCACTTAATCCTCAGGGTATTACATTGGTCAACTCCATTTAAAAATTTGTTAGCAAATTGTAGGTTCCCAATTTTTCTACCCAACTTAATTTCATAGTGTCTAAGTGCGCTCAACACACTTAATCCTAGGGTTTTTAGTTTGGTCAGGTCATTGTAAAAATTTGTTAGCAAACTCTAAGTTACCACATCATCCACAATGGGTAGTATCATGGTTTTCTATCCTCATGCAATATGCACACCGAATCCCTCCTTGTCTAGGTCTAAGGTGGAGCCATTTTGTACTTGTGTGTTTAGCACAGCATACCAAACACTAGACCAACTAATTGTTGAGATATCGAGATTAACTAGTGCTATGGTAGACATTGATGACCCGCCTGGAATGGTTGGTGAGATTATGGGTGATCAGTGGGATGACAGGAGAGCAAGAGGCAAGAACAAGCAAGGAAGGAAGCAGTACTACATGAGATTATGGGTGATCAGTGGGATGACAGGAGAGAAAGAGGCAAGAACAAGCAAGGAAGGAAGCAATTTTACATGGGTAAGAGCACCATCATCTCTTTCCCCTTCTTGGTTTAGGTATAACACCCCCTCAGTAGCTCTGGTGGGTGCTACACATCTCTGATTGAGGAGCTATCTTCACGGGCGGAAGCGGAGCTACAGGGCAGGTATACTATCCTTTTGGATAGGGATGGAGTTTTTTCTGCCAGATTTGCATTTCAGGCGCGTTACGGGCCCCGTTTTGTCACTGTAGGGTATTTTCAGCAGTTTTTTGGAAGTTTTGGTAGAGAACTGTTTCTGCTCAAAATCTTGTTATTACAGTGCAATAGTGCATTTTGGAAGTGCACACAGGGTTTGCACATGTATTGTTGATACTAGGTGTATGTACATGTACTCTGGTCACATTTGGTGACACACAGGCTGTGTTGAAGTACTGCTACTACAACAGTTACAGGAGATACTTCTATATTACAGGTTGCATACAGAAGTTGTATGTTTGCAGGTTATTTGATTGCTGCAAGAAAACATGTTTGATGACATTAATCAGATTGTTTAGTGAGAAGCTGGATAAGAATAACTTCCATGCCGCTTGGAAGTTCAGAATGACCAATTTCCTAATGGGTAAAGGATTTTGGGATTATGTAAAAGGAGACAATGAGGAGCCTCCAGAGTTATCTGAGGAGAATGCCACTCTTGCAGATATAAAAGCATTCAAGTATTGGAATTAGGGTACAAGAAAAGTCATGTACTCGCTTTCAATTAGTGTCACAGACACTATAATAGGACACATACAGGATGCAAACACTCCAGTAGTTGCATGGTAGAATTTGGTTCAGATGTTCCAGACTAACACAAGGGTAAGGAAGTTGCAGTTAAAGCAAGAGTTGCATACTGTGGAAAAGAAAAGAATGTCCATCAATGAATATGCCTTAACGATCAAGTACATTGTTGAATCCCTGGGGTCTATCAATGTATCAGTGGAGGATGATGATTTGGTGAGTGTCTGTTTGAATGGGCTTGGCAAAGAGTACAAGCCATTTAAGACCTCCATTGCAGTTAGGGAGAATATTCCCAACTTTTAGGACTTGATATCTATGCTGATCATAGAAGAAAAGGCTTTAGGTGAGGATTCTTCTTCACAAAGCAAGAACACATCGGAACAGGCCTTCTACTCTAGTTCAGGTAGAGGCCATGATTAAGGCCAAGGTGGTGGCCAAAAAGGAAATCAAAATTCTGGACAATAACAGTCCAATGATTCATAGCAGCAATCATACAGCAAAAGAGGCCGAGGTGGTTGGCAAAGAAATCAAAATGCAAATAGCATAGAGTGCTATTATTGTGGCAAACCAGGACACATCGCAAAGGACTGCTACAAAAAGCAGAATGACATTAAAAGTGGGAAGTTGCAGCAAGGCAACTATGTATCATCTAGCAGACATGGAGGTGATGATAGAAGTGAGCAGCTGTTTGTGATGTAGCACATGCTTAGTTCCATAACAAGGGATGTGTCAGGATCTCAAGATATATGGTATGTGGATTTTGGCACCTCTAACCACATGACCAATCATGCTGAGTGGTTTAGAGATATGCAAAAAATGGAAAAACCAGGTTATGTAGAAACAAGTGATAATACTGAGCATCCCATTGCACATGTTGGTAAAGTGCCATTGTCTATGTCGGATGGCAAAATGAAGTACTTGGTTGATGTACTTCATGTTCTGAATATTACAAAGAACTTGGCTTTTGTTAGGCACAGATGGTTGAGCAGGGTCTGCAAGTGAGGTTTAATCCTCAAGGATGTTTTGTGGAAGACTTCAAAATAAGTGTCGCTTAGTTGCAAAGGGTAACAGAAATGGCAGGATGTTTACTTTGGATGTGAAAATTGTTAAAATTACAACAATGTGATGAGCTATGGTGGATCAAATGCTAGAATCAACATCATTAACAAAGAGATTAGATGATAATTAAGATGTGATTAGTGAGAAATTATTTGATAGCTTAATGTAGGCATGGATAATAAAAAACCGGCAAATTCTCACTAGGCCAATGCCTCAATTTATAGAGTTTACATCCAAGCATCTAATCCCACTGATTTCTCCTTGATTCACTCCACCTCTTTTGCTTAATTCTCTCCACCTCTCCCAGAATATCTCCACACCTCCTAAATCTCCTCATGCTACCCTTTATTCTCTCCCAGTAGATTCTTCTCACCTTTTCACAGGTTCTCTTACATTTATAGATTCTCTTTTACAGCCTCTAGCCAAGGGCTTGTTCCCGCACACACCCTATTCACTTGTATATTTCAACAAACATGCCTAAGATAAAGGTCGCCATGTTTGCACATGGTGTGAGATCCCGGTCTCCACCGTGCAACGGATTCGGGGTACTAGCAGCGGAAGTAGCACATCATGCGTGGGTAGGGGTCTCACACTCGGGGCCTCACCCACACGGATATCCGGACAAGAGACTAATCCGTCGGTTTGTCCAAAACCGAAACCGGAAAAACTTCCTTTACCCGGAAAGCATGGGCGATTCCACCAGGATAACTCTTTACTCTAACGTAGTCACGATCATTACGGATCAACTGATCTGACTGCACCTTTAACGGTACTTGGTCAAATCAAGGAAGAACTTGCACTTGGATCATTGGGATCAACGCTTTTTTCCCCATCAAGAGGCACAGCCGTTGATTCCTATCCATAGAACAATTTCTATCCGGGATTTACTTCATCTATCGTAATAATAGAAATTAAATCTCGATTCATGGATCCATCAGTCCAGCCTAACCCCATCCAGTCCCATGGGTTAGCCAACCGCCCAACCACTGTAGTGATGGGATCCAATTAAGAATTTGGTTAGGTTTTGTCCCGGGTACCAAGGAAAAGAGTTCCAAGGCCCCCTAGCCAGAAGTTCATGTAACATAAAACTAGTCACACCACTTACACACCCAATATGAAATTGCCTTTTTCTTAGCATCAACTAGCTTTAAAACAATCCTTTAATAAAACCATTATGTCACTGATGACAATCCTCAAAATCTCTGGTTGAATCCTTATTTCCAGTCATTCATTCATTGGTATACTTATGGCATCATTGGCAACCAGAACGCTCACCATCTGTTCGCTCAGGGGCCTTTTCCATAGTTCCTAGCTCATAGTAACCGGCAATATATTCATATAATAGAATGGAATCTCCGTGGAAGATCAGCTAGATCAACCCACAGATCCATATAAAAGAGCCATGGACTCATCCATTGAGGACCAGCAAGGTCAATCAATTAGATCCATGCCCGGTTTCAGAAAACAACTCTTACTCCTTGTTCCAATATCTCCCACGACGCACGTGTGGGTATCTTCGGTGACCCAGAGCCCGAGCACCGTATGGTCAGCACCCTCTAGGATCCTTCGCAGGTGACCTAGCGCTTCACTCATAGGCCGCTTCCTTGGTCCCTCATCCACCGTACCGGAAGCTCACCATTTAAATCGAACCGAGGCTGGTCAAGACCTCGATCGACCTTGCTACGCGAGACGTCCTCCATTGACTCTCCGTCAGCAGTTGCAACTTTATCAGTTCGGTCTTCATGACCTTAATCCTCAAGACGGTCAAAATGCTTCTCCAGCATTCTTGACATAAAACAGTCATTTACAAACAGTCTCACAAAATACAGTTTCTATAACGAACTCTTGTCTTTCCATATTATCCACTCTCGGACCACATTACTTATTCCACATTCCATTCAATGTGTACTCGTTCTCATCCATTCAGTCATATAGACTACACATTATCTCACATACACCTTCATATTCATTATTCTACATACATATCCATGTTCGTACGTCCACATAATACATCCAATTTCACATTCATACATACGCATCTACATGCATACATCCACATCCACATTCATACATCCATACCTCCATTTTCACATCCACACATCCACATTCATATTCATACATCCACATTCACATGCATACATCCATTTTCACATCCTCATTCATACATCCACATTCACATACATACATCCACATCCGTATCTACATCCATACATCCACATCCACCTCTTCATTCACATTCACATCCATACATCCATATCTACATACATAAATCCACATCTACATACATACATCCATACATCCACATCTACATACATACATCCATTTTCACATCCTCATTCATACATACACATCCACATACATACATACACATCCGTATCTACATCCATACATCCACATCCACATCAACATTCACATTCATACATATACATCTACATGTATACATCCACATCACATTCATACAACCATATTACATCCATTCTCGTCCTAACACATCCCATATACATCTTAACACATCCTAACTCATCTTAACACATTCTATCACATCTCATACATATCTTATCACATCTTTTTACATCTCATACACCTCTTATCACATCCTATCACTTTCCATACGCATCTTATCAAATCTTATCACATCTCATACACCTCTTATCACATCTTATCACATTTCATATCTTTTTTAAGAGAATTCTTATATTTGATATAAGATTTCTCTACACATTTATTTATGCATAAATTCCATTTAAGGAGACTAACGCTTTCGAAATTAAAATCAATCTTTTATGCATCTTTTTATGCATAAATTCAATTTGGTAGGAATTACACTTTTAGAATAAAAGAATTTCTCTTATGCATCTAAGTTATGCATAAAATCCATTTATGAGAAAAATCACACTTTTAGTATAAAAAGAATATCTTTTATGCATACCTCTATGCATGAAATCCAATATGATAAAAATAACACTCTTACAATAAAATAATCAACTTTTATGCATACCTCTATGCATGAAATTCAATTATGATAAAAGTCACACTTTTATAATAAAATAATCAACCTTTATGCATACCTCTATGCATGAAATTCAATATAATAAAAGACACACTTTTATAATAAAATAATCAACTTTTATGCATACCTTTATGCATGAAATTCAAATATGATAAAAGTAACACTTTTGATATAAAAATTTATCCATTATGTATACTTCTATGCATGAAATAAAAATGATAAAAGTAACACTTTTGATATAAAAATTTATCCTTTATGCATACTTCTATGCATGAAAATAAAAATGATAAAAATAACACTTTTGATATAAAAATTTATCCTTTATGCATACTTCTATGCATGAAAATAAAAATTGATAAAAATAACACTTTTGATATAAAAATTTATCCTTTATGCATACTTCTATGCATGAAAATAAAAATTGATAAAAATAACACTTTTGATATAAAAATTTATCCATTATGCATACTTCTATGCATGAAAATAAAAATGGTAAAAGTAACACTTTTGATATAAAAATTTATCCATTATGCATACTTCTATGCATGAAAATAAAATAAAAATGGTAAAAGTAACACTTTTGATATAAAAATTTATCCTTTATGCATACTTCTATGCATGAAAATAAAAATGATAAAAATAACACTTTTGATATAAAAATTTATCCTTTATGCATACTTCTATGCATGAAAATAAAAATTGATAAAAATAACACTTTTGATATAAAAATTTATCCATTATGCATACTTCTATGCATGAAAATAAAAATGGTAAAAGTAACACTTTTGATATAAAAATTTATCAATTATGCATACTTCTATGCATGAAAATAAAAATAATAAAAGTAACACTTTTGATATAAAAATTTATCCATTATGCATACTTCTATGCATGAAATAAAAATGGTAAAAATAACACTTTTGATATAAAAACTTATCCTTTATGCATGATATTAAAATTCAATTTCTCCATGATTATAATGAAATTCTTTCAATTAATCTAGGATGATAATTCCTAGAATATGGTAGGAAGTCCTCTTTTTATGCTTTGAATGAAATTATTTTATGCATAATTTTTATAAAAATTTTGCCATAGCTCCGCTGCTATGACTGATAAATCTCAAATTTTCTAAGGGATAAAGCTTATCATTAAGGAAATAATTAAAATTATCTCTAATTGGATCATTAATCCATAATGGATTGAATCATCAATATACATAAACTAAAAGAATAGAAAAAAGCCATTAATTTGGCCTCAAGCATAGCTTAATCTTGGGTTAAGGAAAAGCTTTATGAAAAGCTTGATTTGGATTGAGAATGGGTCATGAGTATGACCATTTCTTGAGTAAGAGAGAGAAATTACATAAAAACCATTAGAATTTAAACATAAATGAAAATTAACTTCAATAGCATTTATTAAATTATGTAACTCTTCACTACTATTCATCAATTAACTTCAATAGCATTTAAAAAAAACCATACCAATTAAGCTTCTCAAGCTTGAGAGGGGTTGAGAAGAGAGAAACATTGAGAAATTATAGAAAAGATCAATATTCACTAATTACCTTATAAATTGCTTGATTCTTTGTTCATGGTAGAGGCCCCCAACCAATCAATTGGTTAAGTATGTTGATGGAGCCACCAATGGGGATTGAAGAAAGAGGAAAGCTCCAAAAACTAGTGAATTATTAATGAATTCATAGTTCTTGGCTTAGGTGGAGTAGAGTAACGATGCATAAACACTATATATTTTCCAACAAGGGGGAGGCTTCTATTTATAGGAAAAATTGAGCTCCTAACCAAACAAACTGATTCTAGAATTTTTTAAATCAGTTTGGTCAATATTTGACCATTTTTAGGTCAGTTAAGTTAACTTTTTGGAACTAGACTTAAATGAGGAGAGAGGAGAGATGAAATATCTCAATTTTTATGAGTTTAAAACTCTTTCAAGCATGTGAAATATGCACCTCCTTTAAAGAACTCCCCTTCCTTACATATGTGTCATAATGGAATCATTATACCCAAAATATCTCATATTTTTAATATTGCTCATAGTTTTTTACTAATAAACCTTGTATATTTTCAACTCTTCATCTTATGTGAAATATGCACCTCTTTAAAGAACTCCCCTTCCTTACATATGTGTCATAATGGAATCATTTTAATATTGCTCATAGTTTTTTACTAATAAACCTTGTACATTTTCAACTCTTCATCTTATGTGAAATATGCACCTCCTTTAAAGAACTCCCCTTCCTTACATATGTGTCATAATAGAATCATTTTAATATTGCTCATAGTTTTTTACTAATAAACCTTGTACATTTTCAACTCTTCATCTTATGTGAGCATTTACTCATTTTTGGATACCCAAAATATCTCATATTTTTAATATTGCTCATAGTTTTTTACTAATAAACCTTGTACATTTTCAACTCTTCATCTTATGTGAGCATTTACTCATTTTTGGATACCCAAAATATCTCATATTTTTAATATTGCTCATAGTTTTTTACTAATAAACCTTGTACATTTTCAACTCTTCATCTTATGTGAGCATTTACTCATTTTTGGGTATCTTCTTTTACAAATTGGATTTATCTCCTCCCTACACATGGATTGATGCTATTGGCCCATAGGAACCTTAATTGGACCATAATCCAAAAATTTCTGAAAATCTAGACCCTTAGGCTAAGGTCCTTTATACCCATTTCTAATTAATTCCAATCGCACATTGGAAAGTTCTTTTTGAATTTCTGTTTCATGGGAACTTATTTTAATAAGATGAGATAATTTTCTATCCAAAAATATTAAAAATTTGAATATTCTCTCTCTAGAATATTTTCTCTCTCTAGGTTAAAACAGTTAGAAACAAGTCTTTTATATTTCTGACGAGGGATTGATTACAGGGAAAGATGCTGGACATTTTGAGAGGCTGGGGAGGAATTTTACATTCTCTCCCACTTGAAAAATGCGAGATGCCCTCATCTCGCAAACTGGGGGTAATTTCGCAAGATACACAAGTATGAGACTGAGAGAAATTTTTTAATTAAGATTAATCATCAATTAAGATTAATCACCAATTAAAAAAGTCTCAAGAGAGTAAGGGTCAAGACAAGAACAAGATTTAAACTTTATTCATTCTTGGAACATATACAGTAAAGATAGAAGAACTCTTTACACTTCCATAAGCCCGTCCATCATATGATCACAAAAGCAGCACTCACAAGTTGCGCACGTATAAGGTAACTCATCTATGGGAATGATTTTGTTGGTTATTGCTGCGCCTATCTCAGTGGTATGAGGTGTTCTAACAAAAGGACCTCTGAGAGGCAAACCAAAAACGGGGTAAAGGCATATCTTCTGATGAGGAAGAAAACACGCCAGTAAGAAGACCCGCTCAGAAAACCCAAGATGTCTTGATCTCATGACGCAGTAGTATCGGGGACCCAAACCCAAGGCTTCGATAACCATGGCCAAGCGGACATTGTTACGAAAGTGCTGCTGACCCCAGGGTGTTACCCTAGTTATGTCTTGATAGGTCCGCCATTTGGTCTGAGCTACAGACGTTCCCAAGTGAGGAAAAAGTGAGCGCTCATACTGTTCTATAAAATCCTTCTTCACAGACTCGCTTGCGTCTTGAAGGTGAGAAATCATCATGGATAAAACTAATTCCTGTTGCCAAGCCATGAAGGAGTTTAAGAAGAAGGGAGATCGATGGAAGTAAGATTACTGTGAGCGATAAGTAAAGTTACGACTTATATAAAGGAAGGAGTTAGCGTAACCTAGAAGCCAACGATATCTTGCCATTGAAGTTTTACCGTCTTTCCATGATTTGGGTTTGGCACATATTTCTATAGAAGGCATTAAGAACTTTGAGATGAGGAGATAAAAGAAGTTCGTAGGCTAAGTCACTTACTTTCTTTGGTCCACAATATCTGGGGGATAACTACTTATACTCCCCTAGAGATAAAGAAATTCTTTTGGTCCGTATTCAATTGAATACTATAACTGCTTCTTTGAATTCTCTGACTGTCCTCTTCTTATCTGTATATTGTCTCTGTCAATCCTGGGCAGCGTTTATATCTTTATGAATTGCCTGCATCTGTTGCTCTAAGTCGCCAAGCATTTCTGGTCATCTCGACCCTAATCAATGGGTCGGACCTAGTTAATGGAGTTAAGCAATCTTGTTCGAGACGGATCCTGATTAGATTGGTATGAAGGAATTGGTCTCTGAATTTGGGTTCTAGACTTCCCTGTGCCCTTTTCATGGTAGGAGTCGGGCAGTCTTTTAACTGATGGTCAAAACCTTGGCATCCAAAACATTGGTTCTCACTTCTGAACTCATCGTTCTGAATCTTTAAAACAAGTGGGCTCCTGAGAAGGTATTCTGGGTAAAGTGTCTTCCCTTTTTAAACAGAATCTTTCTTTTATTTAGAGAGGGAATAATTATAAGATCAGAAAAGGAGATTCTTACTCCTGTATACCTCGAAGGTTGGGGGAGGAATCTTACAAACTTCTACCCCACTTAAAAAGGTGCGAGATGTCCTCATCTTGCAAAGTAGAGGAAAGCTCTTTTTCTTAAGATCCAATTTATTCTGGGTTCCTTATATTCTGGTCAACCCAACAGAATACTGGGATAAATATTCCTTATATAGAACTCATCATTAAATAATAATTCATTTAGATCATATCATTCCTACGATAATGGTCCATTAGACCGAAAACTTTCCTTCTGAACATTCCTCCACACGGGAATTTCAGTTAAGCAAGTTCTCAATTTCAGTTAAGCAAGTTCTCAATTTGTCATCCCTTAACTTGATTTACCGTCTCAAGTATTAACAGTAGCAATTTGACAGCACAATCCACTAATCTCATAGTGATTTGCTGAAATCATTATCATCATTTATCATTACAGGGACTCGTCCCATTCATCCTCATTATGGTTTTGCTCAGGTTATTATATTTCAACTAAATTTCAAAAATCATCATTTTTCAATCAGAATCCCAATCAATTCATCAGTTCCCAAACAGAATTAAAAATCATATCAACCACATTCGAATTCATCAACTGGATAGCATTAATGCTTATAATTTCAAGTCTTAGATTTACTCGTATATACTGCCGGTAAAGAGCTGCAGTTATACCCTTGGTATATACGGATAGTCATGAAACTCGAAACTATAAGGTAAATACCATCATGTCTAGGCCTCAAGCAAGTCAGGGTTCCATACAATTGCGGTACTTCCAATTGAAGACCCAATTACTAATTTACGAATTTCAATTTGAATTAACAATTTGTATTATATCACGCAATTACAACCTTTTTGTGCGTCTTGATAACTTTTGACATAATTGGCTCCTCAGTTGATCTTATTGGAGATCTATGACATAAATCTGATAATCAGATTTTTCTTTATCCGATCGTCCGTAAACAATCACTTAAAAAAAAACATTTGTATATTTATATACAAGTTGCAATAAGTACATAGAGCAACTCGGCTCTGAGTTCAAAATCTCCTCGAAAGACATATAAGAGGACCGTACTGGGCCATAGTCATGCCCTGTTACATAAGTTCTCTAACTGAGAAGGGAGCTATTATTTTCTCCTTAGGGATAAATCGACTAAGGAGTCTATAAACTCGGCAAGCAAGTCTGAAATTTTGAGGCGTTGAAAGATATAGAATGACACCACGCGTCATTTTCAGCTTTATCAAAATCATGGCCAATGAGAGGTTTTGCCTCAGCATTGCACGCCGGTTAAAAGAGGCATGGATATATAGCCCTGCAAACCACTTATGCTGTTGTCTCTCCACTGGGTTAGGAAAATATAATTCCTCGAAATGGCGTGCGAGTCTTGCTCGGCTTGTTCGTGTTGAAGCGGAAGAGATGAGATGTTCGAAGGCAAATGCAATCATATCTTGAGACTGGGTGAGGTTGGGAATACCAGATAAATGGGGAACTTCCATCTATAAAAATAATTTCTTTGATTAAAATTTCTTCATTAAAGAAGCTTACGGAATGAAAATACATTATGAAAATGCTGTTTCTGAATTCTTATTACTAATTTCAGATAAGAATTTAATTATCTTTATTAGCTTTCAATTTCGCTCTGATACCAACTGTGAGATCCCGGTCTCCACCGCGCAACGGATTCGGGGTACTAGCAGCGGAAGTAGCACATCATGCGTGGGTAGGGGTCTCACACTCGGGGCCTCACCCACGAATATCCGGACAAGAGACTAATCCGTCGGTTTGTCCAAAACCGAAACCGGAAAAACTTCCTTTACCCGGAAAGCATGGGCGATTCCACCAGGATAACTCTTTACTCTAACGTAGTCACGATCATTACGGATCAACTGATCTGACTGCACCTTTAACGGTACTTGGTCAAATCAAGGAAGAAGACCTTGCACTTAGATCATTGGGATCAACGCTTTTTTCCCCATCAAGAGGCACAGTCGTTGATTCCTATCCATAGAACAATTTCTATCCGGGATTTACTTCATCTATCGTAATAATAGAAATTAAATCTCGATTTACGGATCCATCAGTCCAGCCTAACCCCATCCAGTCCCATGGGTTAGCCAACCGCCCAACCACTGTAGTGATGGGATCCAATTAAGAATTTGGTTAGGTTTTGTCCCGGGTACCAAGGAAAAGAGTTCCAAGGCCCCCTAGCCAGAAGTTCATGTAACATAAAACTAGTCACACCACTTACACACCCAATATGAAATTGCCTTTTTCTTAGCATCAACTAGCTTTAAAACAATCCTTTAATAAAACCATTATGTCACTGATGACAATCCTCAAAATCTCTGGTTGAATCCTTATTTCCAGTCATTCATTCATTGGTATACTTATGGCATCATTGGCAACCAGAACGCTCACCACCTGTTCGCTCAGGGGCCTTTTCCATAGTTCCTAGCTCATAGTAACCGGCAATATATTCATATAATAGAATGGAATCTCCGTGGAAGATCAGCTAGATCAACCCACAGATCCATATAAAAGAGCCATGGACTCATCCATTGAGGACCAGCAAGGTCAATCAATTAGATCCATGCCCGGTTTCAGAAAACAACTCTTACTCCTTGTTCCAATATCTTCCACGACACACGTGTGGGTATCTTCGGCGACCCAGAGCCCGAGCACCGTATGGTCAGCACCCTCTAGGATCCTTCGCAGGTGACCTAGCGCTTCACTCATAGGCCGCTTCCTTGGTCCCTCATCCATCGTACTGGAAGCTCACCATTTAAATCGAACCGAGGCTGGTCAAGACCTCGATCGACCTTGCTACGCGAGACGTCCTCCATTGACTCTCCATCAGCAGTTGCAACTTTATCAGTTCGGTCTTCATGACCTTAATCCTCAAGACGGTCAAAATGCTTCTCCAGCATTCTTGACATAAAACAGTCATTTACAAACAGTCACAAAATACAGTTTCTATAACGAACTCTTGTCTTTCCATATTATCCACTCTCGGACCACATTACTTATTCCACATTCCATTCAATGTGTACTCGTTCTCATCCATTCACTCATATAGACTACACATTATCTCACATACACCTTCATATTCATTATTCTACATACATATCCATGTTCGTACGTCCACATCATACATCCAATTTCACATTCATACATACGCATCTACATGCATACATCCACATCCACATTCATACATCCATACCTCCATTTCCACATCCACACATCCACATTCATATTCATACATCCACATTCACATGCATACATCCATTTTCACATCCTCATTCATACATCCACATTCACATACATACATCCACATCCGTATCTACATCCATACATCCACATCCACCTCTTCATTCACATTCACATCCATACATCCACATCTACATACATACATCCACATCTACATACATACATCCATACATTCACATCTACATACATACATCCATTTTCACATCCTCATTCATACATACACATCCACATACATACATACACATCCGTATCTACATCCATACATCCACATCCACATCAACATTCACATTCATACATATACATCTACATGTATACATCCACATCACATTCATACAACCATATTACATCCATTCTCGTCCTAACACATCCCATATACATCTTAACACATCCTAACTCATCTTAACACATTCTATCACATCTCATACACATCTTATCACATCTTTTTACATCTCATACACCTCTTATCACATCCTATCACTTTCCATACGCATCTTATCAAATCTTATCACATCTCATACACCTCTTATCACATCTTATCACATTTCATATCTTTTTTAAGAGAATTCTTATATTTGATATAAGATTTCTCTACACATTTATTTATGCATAAATTCCATTTAAGGAGACTAACGCTTTCGAAATTAAAATCAATCTTTTATGCATCTTCTTATGCATAAATTCAATTTGGTAGGAATTACACTTTTAGAATAAAAGAATTTCTCTTATGCATCTAAGTTATGCATAAAATCCATTTATGAGGAAAATCACACTTTTAGTATAAAAAGAATATCTTTTATGCATACCTCTATGCATGAAATCCAATATGATAAAAATAACACTCTTACAATAAAATAATCAACTTTTATGCATACCTCTATGCATGAAATTCAATTATGATAAAAGTCACACTTTTATAATAAAATAATCAACCTTTATGCATACCTCTATGCATGAAATTCAATATAATAAAAGACACACTTTTATAATAAAATAATCAACTTTTATGCATACCTTTATGCATGAAATTCAAATATGATAAAAGTAACACTTTTGATATAAAAATTTATCCATTATGTATACTTCTATGCATGAAATAAAAATGATAAAAGTAACACTTTTGATATAAAAATTTATCCTTTATGCATACTTCTATGCATGAAAATAAAAATGATAAAAATAACACTTTTGATATAAAAATTTATCCTTTATGCATACTTCTATGCATGAAAATAAAAATTGATAAAAATAACACTTTTGATATAAAAATTTATCCTTTATGCATACTTCTATGCATGAAAATAAAAATTGATAAAAATAACACTTTTGATATAAAAATTTATCCATTATGCATACTTCTATGCATGAAAATAAAAATGGTAAAAGTAACACTTTTGATATAAAAATTTATCCATTATGCATACTTCTATGCATGAAAATAAAATAATAAAAGTAACACTTTTGATATAAAAATTTATCCATTATGCATACTTCTATGCATGAAAATAAAAATGGTAAAAGTAACACTTTTGATATAAAAATTTATCCTTTATGCATACTTCTATGCATGAAAATAAAAATGATAAAAATAACACTTTTGATATAAAAATTTATCCTTTATGCATACTTCTATGCATGAAAATAAAAATTGATAAAAATAACACTTTTGATATAAAAATTTATCCATTATGCATACTTCTATGCATGAAAATAAAAATGATAAAAGTAACACTTTTGATATAAAAATTTATCAATTATGCATACTTCTATGCATGAAAATAAAAATAATAAAAGTAACACTTTTGATATAAAAATTTATCCATTATGCATACTTCTATGCATGAAATAAAAATGGTAAAAATAACACTTTTGATATAAAAACTTATCCTTTATGCATGATATTAAAATTCAATTTCTCCATGATTATAATGAAATTCTTTCAATTAATCTAGGATGATAATTCCTAGAATATGGTAGGAAGTCCTCTTTTTATGCTTTGAATGAAATTATTTTATGCATAATTTTTATAAAAATTTTGCCATAGCTCCGCTGCTATGACTGATAAATCTCAAATTTTCTAAGGGATAAAGCTTATCATTAAGGAAATAATTAAAATGATCTCTAATTGGATCATTAATCCATAATGGATTGAATCATCAATATACATAAACTAAAAGAATAGAAAAAAGCCATTAATTTGGCCTCAAGCATAGCTTAATCTTGGGTTAAGAAAAAGCTTTATGAAAAGCTTGATTTGGATTGAGAATGGGTCATGAGTATGACCATTTCTTGAGTAAGAGAGAGAAATTACATAAAAACCATTAGAATTTAAACATAAATGAAAATTAACTTCAATAGCATTTATTAAATTATGTAACTTTTCACTACTATTCACCAATTAACTTCAATAGCATTTAAAAAAAACCATACCAATTAAGCTTCTCAAGCTTGAGAGGGGTTGAGAAGAGAGAAACATTGAGAAATTATAGAAAAGATCAATATTCACTAATTACCTTACAAATTGCTTGATTCTTTGTTCATGGTAGAGGCCCCCAACCAATCAATTGGTTAAGTATGTTGATGGAGCCACCAATGGGGATTGAAGAAAGAGGGAAGCTCCAAAAACTAGTGAATTATTAATGAATTCATAGTTCTTGGCTTAGGTGGAGTAGAGTAACGATGCATAAACACTATATATTTTTCAACAAGGGGGAGGCTTCTATTTATAGGAAAAATTGAGCTCCTAACCAAACAAACTGATTCTAGAATTTTCTAAATCAGTTTGGTCAATATTTGACCATTTTTAGGTCAGTTAAGTTAACTTTTTGGAACTAGACTTGAATGAGGAGAGAGGAGAGATGAAATTTTTATGAGTTTAAAACTCATTCAAGCATGTGAAATATGCACCTCCTTTAAAGAACTCCCCTTCCTTACATATGTGTCATAATGGAATCATTATACCCAAAATATCTCATATTTTTAATATTGCTTATAGTTTTTTACTAATAAACCTTGTACATTTTCAACTCTTCATCTTATGTAAAATATGCACCTCTTTAAAGAACTCCCCTTCCTTACATATGTGTCATAATGGAATCATTTTAATATTGCTCATAGTTTTTTACTAATAAACCTTATACATTTTCAACTCTTCATCTTATGTGAAATACATGCACCTCCTTTAAAGAACTCCCCTTCCTTACATATGTGTCATAATGGAATCATTTTAATATTGCTCATAGTTTTTTACTAATAAACCTTGTACATTTTCAACTCTTCATCTTATGTGAGCATTTACTCATTTTTGGATACCCAAAATATCTCATATTTTTAATATTGCTCATAGTTTTTTACTAATAAACCTTGTACATTTTCAACTCTTCATCTTATGTGAGCATTTACTCATTTTTGGATACCCAAAATATCTCATATTTTTAATATTGCTCATAGTTTTTTACTAATAAACCTTGTACATTTTCAACTCTTCATCTTATGTGAGCATTTACTCATTTTTGGGTATCTTCTTTTACAAATTGGATTTATCTCCTCCCTACACATGGATTGATGCTATTGGCCCATAGGAACCTTAATTGGACCATAATCCAAAATTTTTTGAAAATCTAGACCCTTAGGCTAAGGTCCTTTATACCCATTTCCAATTAATTCCAATTGTACATTGGAAAGTTCTTTTTGAATTTCTGTTTCATGGGAACTTATTTTAATAAGATGAGATAATTTTCTATCCAAAAATATTAAAAATTTGAATATTCTCTCTCTAGAATATTTTCTCTCTCTAGGTTAAAACAGTTAGAAACAAGTCTTTTATATTTCTGAAGAGGGATTGATTACAGGGGAAGATGCTGGACATTTTGAGAGGCTGGGGAGGAATCTTACACATGGAACAGGTGTCATTGCGGATATTGACATATGGCAAAAGCGCATTGGTCATGTGAATGTACAACGATTGAAGTCTATGTAGACGTAAAATATTATTTCAGGTTTGCCAAAGGTTAAGGTTGACAGTATGCATAAGGTATGTGAAGCATACCAACTTGGTAATAAGCAAGCCAAACATGCTTTCCCACATGAAAAGCATGTCAGTGCAAGGCCATTAGATGTCATACATTTAGATGTATGGGGACCAACCAAGACTGCAACAATTGCAGGTTGCAGGTACCATGTTACATTCATTAATGACCACACTAGGAAAATGTGGGTTTATTTCATGAAGGAGAAAAGTGAGGTGTTTGCTCACTTTTAGAGATTTAAAGCCTTGGTTAAGAAGGAAAAAGGAATGCAAATAAAATGCCTAGATCATATGGTGGGGGAGAACATTTCTCCAATGAGTTCAGTGATTTCCTGAGAAAGCATGGAATCAAGAGGCAATTTACGTGGAGGTACACACCACAACAGAGTGGTGTTGCTGAAAGGAAAAATAGGCACATTTCAAAAGTGGCATGTGCCTTGATAGTTGAAAAGAATATGCCACATTACGTTTGGGCAAAAGTAGTAGGAATTGTTGTGTACATTATGAATAGGACATCCACTTGTTCATGGTATAACTCCTGAACAAAAGTTTACATGCATAAGACCGGATGTGTCTCACTTGAAAGTGTTTGGGTGTATTGCATATGTACATGTTCCTAATGAAGTGAGAACAACGTTGGATCCAAAGGTAGAGAAATGCACCTTCATTTGGTTATGCTATGGAGCAAAAAGGTTATAGATGCTATAACCCTACCACTCGTGAGATGCAAGTAAGGAGAGATGTTGTGTTTGATGAGATGAGTAGCTGGTATACACCAGTAGTGAAGGCAACACAAGCAGTGGATCCAATGTTAGCCCATGGTCAGGCAGGTTGAGGAATGATGCAAGTACACGTATCACAGAAAGGCAAGGAAAAGGTAGATCAACCTTTTGTGCCTGATCTGTCAGCAGGTCACTCATATGTGGATGGTGACTCTAGTGGCTCTGAGCAAAGCCTTGATGAGGAGCTTGGCATTCCGTCTATGGTTACTCCTAGTGTAAGGAGAACCAGGGCTGTTTTGAGGACACCTAGCAGAGTGATCCAGGTGTCCGCAGGTCTACGAGGGTTAGATACCCTATTGATAGGTTAAGATATGATGGATATACAGCCCATCATTATGCTTACATGGTAAAAGCAATATAGGAGGTTGAGCCCACTTGCTTTGAGCAGGCAATTGGAAATAAGAAATGGGAAGATGCCATGGATGAGGAGATGGCAGCATTGAATGCAAATGCAACATGGGAGTTAGTGCCTTTGCCTAAGGAAAAGAAGGCAGTTGGATGTAAGTGGGTGTATAAAGTCAAGCACAATGCTGATGGTGTTGAAATATACAAGTGAATAGGGTGTGTGTGGGAACAAGCTCTTGGATAGAGGCTGTAAAAGAGGAGATGTAATTGTGAAAGAACCTGTGAAAAGGTGAGAAGAATCTACTGGGAGAGAATAAAGGGTAGCATGAGAGAATTTAGGAGTGTGGAGATATTCTGGGAGATATTCAGGGAAAAGAGAAGAGGTGGAGAGAATCAGGCAAAAGGTGGAGATATTCTGGGAGTGAATCATGGAGAAATCAATGGGATTTGATGCTTGATGTAAACTCTATAAATTGAGGCATAGCCCTAATGAGAATTTGCTGGTTTTTGAGTATCCATGCCTACATTAATCTATTTGCTAATTATTTACTAATTACGTCTTAATCATTTGTTGATCACTTTGTTAATGATGTTGATTCTAGTGTATGATCCACCGTAGCTCATCATTATGCTCAAATTTCAACATGGTATCAGAGCCATGCCTAGAATCAATTATGTTTATGAGCCCATTAGTTAATTAATTAGGATTAGTAGATAATTAGCAAAAAATCAAATTTTTAGTGAGTTTTCACTTCTCCCCTTCACCCCCAGCCAGTGGAGGATCTCTAGCACCTTGCACACATAGAATTAGGGCATAAGCTTCTAGAGTATGGTAGCTAACATCCTTGGCTTCATGCTCAGCAAGACGGCGCAACAAACCGCGTAGAGACGAAGGAGAAATCAACGATGAAGTCAGCGCATTTTTTTCTGAGTAAACTGCAGATTTCTCCTTGCTCAAATCAAATTGCTTCAATTCCTCCTAGCCCAAGGGGTAATCACGCATGCTCTACAAGCTGGTGAAGACAGAATTCAATTTCATCAAGTCTACATTGAGATCAAAGCTCTTCATCAAATCTATAGGTGACTGTGGTAAAACCGAGATTAAGCTTTCAATATTTGGTCAAATCTTGTGTTTCTTGGCTTAATCCTCTACTAGACTCATTGCTATTGATGCCTTTGAAAGCATTTGAGCTCATTTGAAGTGGAAGGTACCAGATCTGGACTCCTCGCATACTCTGTTTTTTGCACACAAAACAAGGCATTAATTTGCTAATCAGTGATTAATCAGTGCTAATCACTATATTTTGGTACAATTGAGGGTTCAAATTAACCATTAGGTATCTGATACAGATCCCTATAGCTTCAGATTACAAATCGGAGTTGGTTTGATACTCCAACCATCCCGTACAAATTGGTTACCCTTGATTTAATGTAATTTCTGGTAAAATTATGCTGATAAAATTGTGATAATCATCATTTTGCATTTAACCCTTGGTTAATGCCTATAAATCTCACTCAAAATCAAGATTATTCACAGCCAAAGTTGCATTTGGAAATGTGCATTAGAATGGATGCTATACGCATTATGTATTGGGCACATTGCATCAGTGTAAAAATGGGAACAGACACTGCCCTTGTCCAGAATAAGGCAAGAGGTAAGACCTCCCGCATAAATTTGGGTTTGCATTACATAATGACACAAGATGAACATCAAAAGCCCAAAGGAACTGAATCATGGAGAAATCAATGGGATTTGATGCTTGATGTAAACTCTATAAATTGAGGCATAGCCCTAATGAGAATTTGCTGGTTTTTGAGTATCCATGCCTACATTAATCTATTTGGTCACTAATTACGTCTTAATCATTTACTAATCACTTTGTTAATGATGTTGATTCTAGTGTATGATCCACTGTAGCTCATCATTATGCTCAAATTTCAACAGATGGTTCAATGAGCAGGTACAAGGAAAGATTGGTTGCCAAGGGCTATGCGTAGACTTATGGCATAGACTATAAGGATACATTTAGCCTAGTTACAAGAATGGAAACCGTGAGAGCTATCATTGCTATGGCTCGTGAAGGGTTGGTCTTTACATCAAATGGATGTAAAGAATGCTTTCTTGCATGGTGATTTGCAAGAAGAAGTGTACATGATGCATCCACCAGGTTATAAGAGTGATGCACATCTAGATTTTCTATGCAGGTTATCCTTGTATGGCTTGAAGCAAGCACCTAGAGAATGGTCAAACAAGATCAAGGAGTATCTTGTTACCATTGGATTTCAGATATCCAATGTAGATTTTTCACTAAATGTGAAAAAGTAGATAGAGGGATCATGATATTAGTCATCTATGTGGATGACTTGATTATCACTGGTGATAGTGATGCAGACATACATGATGTCATGATGCTTTTGAAGTAGAAGTTTGAGATAAAGGATTTGGGTGAGCTATGGTATTTCTTGGGCATAGAGGTGGTGAGATCACCTCATGGCATTTTTCTATACAGAGGCAATATGGCTTGGACATGTTGTCCAAGTATGCTATGACAGGCTGTAAGCCTATTTCAGTGCCATTGGAGCCGAACACAAAGCTTTCCGTAGATACAGGTGAGCTTTTGGAGGACCCCACTACATACATGCGCATAGTGGTGGGTAGTTTGATCTACATGACTATTACGAGGCCAGACTTGAGCTATGTTGTTGGACTTGTGAGTCAATTTATGCAGGCTCCTAGGAATCCACACTTGGATATGGCTAGACGGATCCTCAAGTACATGAAGTCCACAGTTGATTATGAACTTTTCTATGAGGCTGGTATAGAGATACAGCTGCATGGGTACACAAATGTTGATTGGGCTAGTAGTATTGCAAATAGGAGATCTACCAGTGGTTTTATGTTCTCATTTGGGAGTGCTACTGTGAGTTGGAGTAGTAAGAAGCAGCCAAGAGTTGCCTTATTGAGTACAGAGGCAGAGTACAGGTATGGTAGCTTGTGAGGTAGCTTGGATTCAGAAGCTACTTGGTGACATGGGAGAGCTTGTGGATAGGGCAGTTGTCATATATTGTGACAATATGAGTAGCATACAATTGGCTAGTAACCCAATATATCATGCTAGAATGAAGCACATTGAGGTGCATTATGGATCTGGTATATTTCAGCAGAGAGGATCAGGTGGTGGCTGACATCTTTACGAAGACATTCGAAAACAGAGAAGCTCCACAGGTTTAGGAGCTTACTTGGAGTGCAGTGTGTGGAGTTGAGCTCAAGGGGAGTGTTGAGATATCAAGCTTAACTAGTGCAGTGTGTGGAGTTGAGCTCGAGGGGAGTGTTGAGATATCAAGCTTAACTAGTGCTATGCGGCGGACATTGATGACCCGCCTGGGTGATAGCTTCCGCATCTACACCACTGGCATGGTTGGTAGATTATGGGTGATATGCAGCCAGTGGGATGGCAGGCTATGTGACAACCATTTTGGATTACTAGAGACTGACATAGTTATAGTGCCAGCTTATTTAGTCGGGTTCACATTATGGACCATCCCTTGTATGTTGTAATAGTTGAGCACTAACCCATATAGTGTGTACTCTTATCTTTATGTTATGTTGGTAGAGAAGAAGAAGATAGAAGAAAATTCAGCTATCCATCTCTCTCTTGTGTCTTGCTCTCTCTTGTGTGTGTTGCTCTCTCTCTTGTGTCTTGCTCTCTCTTGTGTCTTACTCTCTCTTGTGTGTGTGTGTTTGCTTGCTAGGGTTTGAAGCTCTCCCTCTCCCCCACATTCTCTTTACTAATGTCTAGAATATAGGTGTGGTTACCCTATGTTGTCCTTTCTTGACCCAACTTTCCATTGCTCAGTCATTTGTTTCACAAGTGTGTCTGCTGCTAGTGTAGCCCTCTGTTGTTAACAATCCTAAAATGGGATTGATCATGGTAATAGACAATTATTAAGCAACATAATTAAGGTGGATTAAACCAAACTAAGAACTCCATGAGAAGAGAGAGAGAACGCACACTCAACACACTAGATCTCTATTGCTTGCATATCTCAAATGAACCATACAATGATATAGGCTCCCTAGCCTTATCCCACTTTACACATCATCATCCATGTGGCACTCCCTTTTCCACTCTTTTGGTCAACACTCACACACCATTCAATATTACATGTGGCATTCCTATCTTGCCACAATATTACATGTGGCATTCCTATCTTGCCGCAATATCTTGCACCTTTAGGGTGCTTTCCCACATACACACAACACCGCGATTACATCTCTCAACACCCCCTCTTAATCGAGGTGTTACACAACTCACCCATCATCCATCAATGTAGCATTGCACAACCAAAATCGCTACCTCTCAACACTCCCCCTCAATGATACATTGGAGTGTCCATCGACCAAACATGTGTGTGCGTGTCTACCATCTTAGACACTAAGTCCATTTTGAGCCAACTCACTCACAGTGGAACAATTGAGTCCGATTTGAACGTAGAAGTTCAGGTGGGAACCAACCCATGCGTATGCACCTCACACGTGCATCGCTCATGCACACATCACGACAACCATTTTGAGCTTCTTGATGAGCTCGGGCAAGACAACCCTCATACCAATGGGTGATTACAAAATTTTTGTTTTGAGCATGCAGGCTCGGGTACGATTTGCCCTCATATACATGGGTGAAAAGATCACAAAGCATTTTGGCCATATAGCCGGGCACCTGACCCAATGTGTGAACAACAACCACATACCACATTCTTTTATACATGTGAACAAGGTAACAATTTGGTGGTGTGTGAATGCACCCTTTTATTTGATAAAGGGTTAAAATGAACACTTTTAAAAAAAATTATTGAGGCTTATCTCAATATATATTATCTATCAGTGCCGTTTCGGTGCTAATCTTTTGCCAAAAAACGTGTGGTCTCTGATCAACGATCCTTCAAATCCCCCAGCCAGGACTCGACCTTTTCCTTCAACTATGGCCTCGCATCTTCACACGTACTGAGCGGCCATCTCTACCTAACTCTCTTTTATGTCTACTTCCCTTTGCTCCTCTTCACAGTTTCTTTTCTACTCACGGTTCACAGTGGCGGCCACCGACCCTCTACTGTCACACTCTTTTGCCATAGCCATGGCCCCCTCTTGATAATCTGAGGTTTTCCAAACATAGCCCATGTTCTTCGGCTGGCAAAACTGCCGTGTACACTGCTCTGCTATTGTTGTCCGTTTGCTCTATTGTGTTGATCCACCCAGCTCATTTTGCACCTTCTTCTATCCATCTTATGTTGCTTCAGCAGTTTTCCATCGCCATAGCTACTCCAATACATTTTTTTCAGCCTTCTTATTACATAGCAACTGTGATCTGCGAGCAATGTAACCACCATTGCTCTAAGCTTGCCAATTTGAAAAGACCGCTACCTTCTTACAGCTTTGCTTGAGCTTCCATGCTTTTGCTTCTTCTCTGCCTGTTCTATCCTTGTGATGAACACCATGGCTGGAGCTTCAAGCATCGAATGCTATTGTTGATATAGCAAACATTTTTTACCATACTTTGCCATCATGTTGACTATCTCCAATCCATGCTTGACTGATTCATTTTGCTGGTTCTTCTTTATAGCTCTTTGCTACTTTTGATAATCCACTTGCTTTGATTGCTGCTCCCACATGAGCTCCAAAATCAGCATGCTTCTCCTTTGCATGCTATCCAAGGTTCTTCATTTATGCATCACCCTTGTGTACTCCTTTGTGTTTCCTTCCATAAAGCACTCACCATTTGCTCATGCCTTTGTGTTCATCACAAACGGAAACCAAAAATTTGCATTAACATAGTGCTTTCCATTGAAGCACTCTCCAACTTGCCTCATCTTCATAGCTACTCAATGAGAAAAATCTTCTCCACTTGGGCTCCAACCAGCCCCCACAATTGCTTTCCCTTTGCTTGTACAAGCCTTTCACCTCCACACATGCTCTTTGCCAAAGTGCAAGAGCCATGGGATCCACTCATCCCATCACATAGCAACCCTTATCATTGAGCATTTTTCCATGCTCAAAACCAAAACTTTGAGGCAAAACTTCACAAAACCAACCTTCTTGAGACACCTTTGTCTCCTTGGCAGCTTCCTTGTTGACACCGAAGACTCCATAGTCTTCATACTTGTTGCTGAAATCTCCATTTTTAGCTTCTTTGATGATGAGCAGGCTCTCCATGTTGCAAAACTCCCATTTGCAACTCTCTTGGGCAGCTTCTATCCAACCTCTGTTACAAATCTCCTCTCAAATCTCAAATCCTCACAAATGCAAATCCAAATGATAATATGAGTGTGAAGATTTTTTCCATGATAAACTGAAAATATGAACACATAAGCAAGCTAATATACATAATAATCACCATGACCAAGAGCCCACCCAAGCTCTGATACCATGTTAACAATCCTAAAATGGGATTGATCATGGTGATAGACAATGATTAAGCAACATAATTAAGGTGGATTAAACCACACTAAGAACTCCATGAGAAGAGAGAGAGAATGCACACTCAACACTAGATCTCTATTGCTTGCATATCTCAAATGAACCATACAATGATATAGGTTCCCTAGCCTTATCCCGCTTTACACATCATCATCCATGTGGCACTCCCTTTTCCACTCTTTTGGTCAACACTCACACACCATTCAATATTACATGTGGCATTCCTATCTTGCCACAATATCTTGCACCTTCAGGGTGCTTTCCCACATACACACAACACTGCGATTACATCTCTCAACACCCCCTCTTAATCGAGGTGTTCCACAACTCACCCATCATCCATCAATGTAGCATTGCACAACCACAATTGCTACCTCTCAACACCTATGGCTCTTTCCCTTGTTGATTTTACCAATCTTTAAAGGCATTATGACAAAAGATATGGTTAGCATGGAATATCAAACACTAGACCAACTCACATCTAAGATATAGATGTGGTTACCCTATGTTGTCCTTTCTTGACCTAACTTTCCATTGCTTAGTTATTTGTTGTATAAGTGTGGCCACTAGGCCTTCTAGTGTAGCTTGTGGCTCTTTACCCCGAGCTTTGAAGACACTGTGTTCCAAAAGATGCTTCTATGATGGGGTTCCTTCAGGGGTTCCTTCTTGAAGAACTTCCCATGAAGTTATTGTCAAAATCTATGGCATTCCTACAACATGGCTGAAAGGTTTTATGTTTTTATAAGGATAAGGCGTTATGCAAGGTTGAATCAAGGATTCCTTCAAGGAATCTCCCAATTAGCTATTCATCAAAGAATTTGTCATTGTCAAGAGTGGAGGTATCTCACTCTATTGATGTAGTCTCTCATTGATTCTTTCTCTTGCTGCTTGACATGGTAGAGTTAATCAATTGGGTTCCATTAGGTTCCCTTATGGGAGTACCCAATTGTGAATGCAATCTTCAGGGTGTCAAAGTCAGCCTTGTCTTCTAATTTCAATTATTGAATCCACTACCTTGCCTTCCCTTACATGGTAAGGTCAAAGGTATTCACCCTTACTTGGTCATTAGGTTAACCACACGTGTCACATATTTGATCAAACACTTGTAAGTATGCAATGGATCTCTAGTCCCATTGAACTTTGGCATTAACTTTGTAATCTACATGGGTTTGATCATATTTCGATGACTTGGGTGTGGTGCCACCATCCACAAAGTTAGTTGTGAAGTGTGGCTATGCAAGCCATTCTATTACTATCCCCCTCCCTGTTTAGGCTACTATCCTCAAGATATCTTCATTGGTGATGGTTAGAGCAATAGGTGGTGGTGTAGGTGGAGGTTGAGGTAGTGGGGCTATGAGAGATAGTATGGGTGTTGGTAGCGGCATGACATATTCTAGGTATTACCCTTTCCCTTGAGGTAAGTTGGGGTATTGCGGAGGATAACCATGCAAGGTTGTGTTGTACTATGGTGTGTATGATCCTCCTTTTGTGATGGGTCTATTATGGAGTTTCCTACTCCTTGTTGTAAGGTTTTTCCATTGTGTATCCATTAACTTGGGTTGATTCTTTGGCCCTAGTGCATGGTTGTTGTTGCAGAGCTCTAGTGTGGCCATATTGAACTTGAATCCCTCTGCAGTGCTTGTACCAAGGTATAATGCTATGAAGCCTAAAGGTACAATGGCCTCTAGGATATTTGAAACACTCCAAGATTCTTGTTT
Source organism: Cibotium barometz (assembly GCF_041138505.1). Classification (NCBI taxonomy): domain Eukaryota; kingdom Viridiplantae; phylum Streptophyta; class Polypodiopsida; order Cyatheales; family Cibotiaceae; genus Cibotium; species Cibotium barometz. Next base: position 197,602 of record NW_028229430.1, on the reverse strand, counting down.
TGAGAGCTCATTTTTTAGCCAAAAGTCACTAACATAACTATTATCTTTGCAGCCAAGCTAGTTATGGTTCTAGGAAGGATTTACCCTCCTTTCACTATAGGGTTGGAACTTCTCATTCCTAACCTAGACTAGTTAGGTCCATATGAGGAATGGATTCCTCCGTATTTAGCCTTTCTAGTTGACAGGGGCAATTTCTTACTTGCTAGGTTGTTTGATGATTCTTTAACTCCCACTTGTCGTCGGTGGTCGAACCTCCTGATAATGTCTCTAATCACATCCACAAAACTCCTTTGAGAGTGGTTGTAGGGGAGTCAGGCACTCCAACCTCTTGGTCCATATGAGGCTCAAAAGAGATAGGCTCCTAGTAAATAGGCCTCACTCAATCTAGAATCTTTACTAAATCACATTATACCATAAAAACTCATAAATTTATGTATTACATGGACATTTCTTTATTAGTGTGAAGATGGGTATGTTACATCCTTCCCCCCTTAAAGAAATCGAGATGTCCTCATCTCGTCATGAATTGGGGATAATCCTTTCAGAGTGTAGATTCATCGTCCCAAGTTGCATCCTCTTCAGGGTAATCTTTCCACTGTACTAGATGTTCTACAAGAGTTCTATTTCGGAGTTGCCTTTCCCTAGAATCTATGATGCTACTGGGCTGTGATTCAAGGACTCCTTGAGTAGGGATTACAACTTGTTCATCATCAAGAATATGATCGAGACTGGGTATATAAGGTTTTAACAAACTTACATGAAATACATTGTGAACTTTGATATGGGCTGGGAGTTGGAGTTTATAGGCACTTTTATCTAGACACTTGATAACTGTATAGGGACCACAATACCTAGGGCTGAGCTTCTTATAGTTCTCTCAGTCTGGCCATCGGTCTCTGGATGATAAGCTGTGCTAAAAAAAAGTTAAGTTCCCAGGGCTTGAAATAAGGACTGCCAGAACTTTGAAGTGAAGTCAGAATCCTGGTCACTTACTATTCTTTTTGGAAGACCATGAAGTTTGAGGACTTCCTTGATGAAAATTCGAGCAACATCAGAAGCTTTGAAGGTCTTCTTTGCTGGTATAAGGTGAGCTACTTTTGTAAGTAAGTCCACTACTACCAGAATGGAGTCATATCCTCCTTGAACAGTGGGGAGACTTGTGACAAAATCCATATTAATGCACTCCCACTTCATTTGGGGAATATCCAAGGGTTGAAGTTTCCCAAGCATCTTGACCCTTTCAGCTTTGATCCTTTGGCATGAGAGACATTGCTTCAAGTAATTGGAATTTGCGTACGATTTTACCCTAATATAGGATTTTAGAGCATCCAAAACGGACACCGGATCAAGCTTATACACAAATTTCAGTCATTTTTTGTTAAAAAGCAATGACCTTTAAAAGCGACGACCTTTAAACCTCAATAAATGCACGATTAGGTGTCCGATTGAAACGGTATGTACCTCAACGACTAGGAGAACATCCCAAACAAAAAAAAAATCGCCCCCAGGGGTGGTCCGGTACGCAAATTGAGACCGACTCTCCAATTTTGGGGACCCCGCCCAAAAATTTAGACCGTACACACTTACCAGGGTGCCCGTACGATGGTCGCACAAGAACCAAAGGATGGCCACCCACTGTGTGGTCCACACGTACTGCTACATGGACACCCATGCTACCTAGATAAGGTACATGCGTACCACTCCTTTCCCTAGTAACCAACACCATACCTTTTCCCTTGAGCCATGCAGGCCACTGATCTACTGCCTTTGCTGGTACACCGTCCTTGCTTTGCGTAGCACCCATACCTGTACCCCACAGTTATATAAACCCCCGGGGTGCTCCATGGGCAACACGCATTTCTGCGTAGCTTATGCTCTGCTGTGCCACCGTTCGGACTGCCGTCTGCCCCAGTGCAGTGTACTTGCTGTTGTAGTATAGCCTCGCCCCTTACAGCCACCCCTCTCCACACCCCCTCATTTGCCACTTTTTAGATAAGGCAATTTTCCTCTATCGCCCTCTTGCTAGGAGGCAGTGTCCTTAACTCTTCTTCACCCCCCCGTGTGTGAAGAGACTTACAGCAGCCCTTCCCCCCTTTAGCAAAACGTTTTTGTGTTAAGGACATCTCACAATTTCCCCCCCATTTGCGTGGACTTTAGCAAGAGGTTTTAGCCTTAGAGAGGGTTCATGTGCTGTTGTCTTTTCCTCGTGCGGTGAGCAAACGATCTCAGAATTGAGATCTGACTGGAGCGTTCCGACCGCGACAGCGAGCCCTACAAGACAACGTCCAAGATAGCCCCTTCCCGAAAACGTCAGAATATTGCCTCGGGAGGGAGGAGCACGCAACAACAATGAGATTAGAGAAGATGCTCCCAATGCGGCTCCAGCCCTCCCTTTACAAGCTCCTCAAAGAAATGGTGGCCAGGTTAGCTTGGTCATCGAGTTTTTTTTAAATATTAGTGTTAATAAATGTGTATCTTTTCCTTTTAAAATAATGACATAAAATTGTATGAAGTTACGAATTGAGTGATGATGTATTCAATGAATTGCATTGAAATTGTTATCTTTAAAGAGTGCAAGTCTTTCCTGGCTTCGACACTAACTCCGTTCCATGCTTGTGTAGCCAGGCGGCATCATTAGCAAAGCCCGGGAATGGCCCAAGGTATCCCTCATACCATTGGGAGAATAAGGTTCGTCGATTGAGGCGAGAGATTATGATACTATCTAGTTCTGAGGGCCCAGGCTAGTGCGGTGAATAAGCCCACCCTAGTGTGCAGACATCCCTCTAAGAGGCGGGAGTATCAAACGATGAAGCCTAAGAGGGTGACAGGCCGCTTGAGTCCTCGCCACACCAACGGTGACCGACGATGAGGTGTATGGTCCCGTGGGGTTTTGCCCAGCATGTAGAGGCTGGAAGGCCGAATTCTAGATCATCGACAATATAAAGAAAAAGAATAAGAGAGCCGGTTTGGCTTGTATGGAATTGATTCATGTATAAACTTTTTTTTTATATCTTGTCTTTGGCATTATTGTATTGTGGAAAAAGACTTTTAACAAACCTTGTGAAAAGGGCCTTAATTAAGGAACATGTTTATTTATGTCAAACAGTGTGGTAGGATTAATTAGAAAACAAATTGACGCGTAAGCAGGGTGGAAAGTGGGAGGATGGAATGCCTTGACGGCACCATCCTATGGACGGGTGGACCCGATTAGTCGGGTAGCTTTTTAACAGATTAAGTGAAATCCCTACACTAGATAAATAGGTTCTTGGGCGACTCTATTCTAGAAGACTAGGCCAGCAGTTGTGCCTTGCATGGATGAGGAAAAAAGCGTTGCCTCTAGAAATCAAGTCTAGTAGTTGCCCAATTTATGATCAATTACCCTATGGGTGATTTGATTTTTAGAAGATCACGCTCCCCCTGCGGGATAGGACTAGGTCTTACCTATGAATTGTATCCTTGAATCTCTACATGGTCAAGGTGTTGATGAATAGGAAATTTTCTCCAAGTTAAGACTTAGTGGACTATCTTAAGTGTTTCCCCTATTTTGGAAGGGGGGAACCTTACAGTTAATCAGCCAGATCCATGCCCGAATTCAGAAAACAACTCTTACTCCTTGTTCCAATATCTTCCTCGATGCACACGTGGGTATCTTGGTGACCCAGAGCTCGAGCACCGTATGGTCAACACCCTCTGTTGAAATATACAAGTGAATGGGTGTGTGCGGGAACAAGCTCTTGGTTAGAGGCTGTAAAAAAGAACGTGTAAGTGTGAAAGAACCTGTGAAAAGGTGAGAAGAATCTACAGGGAGAGAATAAAGGGTAGCATGAGAATATTTAGGAAGTGTGGAGATATTCTGGGAAAAGTGAAGAGGTGGAGAGAATCAAGCAAAAGAGGTGGAGTGAATCAAGGAGAAATCAATGGGATTTGATGCTTGGATGTAAACACTATAAATTGAGGCATAGGCCTAATAAGAATTTACTGGTTTTTGATTATCCATGCCTACATTAAGCTATTTGCTAATTACTCACTAATCACATCTTAATTATCCATGCTGGTTTTTGATTATCCATGCCTACATTAAGCTATCTCACTAATCACATCTTAATTAATATTGCTAATAACTTTGTTAATGATGCTGATTCTAGTATTTGATCCACCATAGCTCATCACATTGCTGTAATTTCAACATGGTATCCATCAAGTTTATGAGCCCATTATCTAGTTAATTAGGATTAGTAGATAATTAAATATTAATCAAATTTTTAGTTATTTTCAACTCACCTCTGTACCCCCAGCTGGTGGAGGAGCTCTAGCTCTGCACACTCAACATTAGACCAAACCCTTCTAGCTACAAACAGCCGACTCATTGCTACTCCAGCCAGTTGAATCAGAAGCGCAAATTGCCACGTAGAACTCTCGATTTTCACTGATTAGCGGGCACCGTTTTTCTGAGGTGAATTTGATTTCTCTGCTGCTCCAGATCAAATGGGTCTAATTCCTCTTAGCCCCAAGTGTTTTCAAGCATGCTCTACAAGCTAGTGAAGTCAGAATTCAATTTGATCAAGTCTACAGTGAGATCCAAGCTCTTCATCAAATCTGCAGCAGCAGCAGCAGCAGGTGACTTTGGTAAAACAGAGATTAAGCATTCAATGTTTGGTCAAATCTTATATTTCTTGGCTTAATCCTCTATTAGACTCATTGCTATTGATGACCTTGAAAGCATTTGAGCTCATTTGAAGTCTAAGGCGCCAGATCTGGACTCCCTGCATACTCTATTTTTTTTGCGCATAAAATAGAGGATTAATTTATAAATCAATGATTAATCAATGCTAATCACTATATTTTGGTACAATTGAGGGTTCAAATTAACCATTAGGTATTTGATACAGATCCCTATAACTTCAGATTGCAATTCAGAGTTGGTTTGATACTCCAAAAATTTCGTACAAATTGGTTACCCTTGATTTAATGTAATTTCTGGTAAAATTATGCTGATAAAATTGTGGTAGTCATCATTTTGCATTTAACCCTTGGTTAATGCCTATAAATCACACTCAAATTCAAGATTATTCATAGACAGAGTTGCATTTGGGAATGTGCATAATAATGAATGCCATATGCATTATGTATTGGGCACATTGCATCAATGTAAAAATGGGATCAGACATTGCCCTTGTCTAGAATAAGGCAAGAGGTAAGACCTCCCGCATAGATTTGGGTTTGCATTGCATAATGATACAAGATAAACATCAAAAGCCCAAAAGAACTGTCAACAAAATGTTTAAACATTTTGCTCACATGGAGCAAGAAGACCTTATGGACAAGCTCATGGCCCCAGCCATGAAAGAAGAAGAACATCTCTTTCCAAGAAGAAGATCCACACCAAGAAGATCTAGAGGAAGCATTGAAGAAAGACATGGACACGCGAAGAGAAGCTACCCCAAGAAGATTGAAAGAAGAGACAGACGCGTGAAGAGAAGCTGCCATGACAAGAAGACTGAAGACAAGAGAAGATGTGAGGCTCCAAAGAGTAAGGAGCCATGTGAAAATCTCAGAGAGAGAGAGAGAGAGAGAGAGAGAGAGAGAGAGAGAGAGAGAGAGAGAGAGAGAGAGAGAGAGAGAGAGAGAGAGAGAGAGAGAGACCCCACAACCCAATGTAACCTGCCCCAACAAAGTAAAACCACCTCTGAGCCACCGATGATGTAGGCCACATGGTAGATGTATGTGTAAGCACTTTAGTCAAGGTCGCGGGCACTTGTAGTAAGCCTTGGACACATAGAGAGAGAGTGTGTCAAGGACTATGAGTTTAGGGACTTGAGGCACTGGTCATGGGCTATCAAGTAAGAGAGAAACTTGGTACAGGTCCAGGTGTGCTAAGTTAACTTGAGGGGAGGTGTGCTAGACACTGGTCACGGACTATCAAGTAAAAGGGAAACTTGGTATAGGGTCTAGGTGTTCTAGGAGTATTCACTTGAGGGGAGGTGTTGAAATATACAAGTGAATAGGGTGTGTGCGGGAATAAGCCCTTGGTTAGAGGCTGTAAAAGAGAATATGTAAATGTGAAAGAACCTGTGAAAAGGTGAGAAGAATCTACTGGGAGAGAATAAAGGGTAGCATGAGAAGATTTAGGAAGTGTGGAGATATTTTGGGAGATATTCTGGGAAAAGTGAAGAGGTGGAGAGAATCAAGCAAAAGAGGTGGAGTGAATCAAGGAGAAATCAGTGGGATTTGATGCTTGGATGTAAACACTATAAATTAAGGCATAGGCCGAATTTGCTGGTTTTTGATTATCCATGCCTACATTAAGCTATTTGCTAATTATTCACTAATCACCTCTTAATTATTTACTAATCACTTTGTTAATGATGTTGATTCTAGTATTTGATCCACCATAGCTCATCACATTGCTGTAATTTCAACACCCTCTAGGATCCTTCGCAAGTCACCTAGTCACCTAGCGCTTCACTCATAGGCCGCTTCCTTGGTCCCTCATCCACTGTACCGGAAGCTCACCATTTTAAATCGAACCGAGGCTGTGGTCAAGACCTCGGCTGACCGTGCTACGCGAGACGTTCTCCGTTGAATCTCCATCAGCTGTTGCAACTTTATCACTTAGGTCTCCACGACCTCATTCACAAGACAGTCAAAATGCTTCCCCAGCATTCTTGACTTAAAACAGTCATTTAAAAATAGGTCATAAATACAGTTTCTATAACGAACTCTTGTCTTTCCACATTGTTCCACTCAATCCACATTACTTAATCCAAGTCCAATCATATGTATTCCCATCGTCCTTCATCCATTCTCATCCAATCACATCATTTTTCATCTTTCCACATTTATACTCATCACATCTCATCCACTCGCATCTACCCATATCCACTCGCATCTACCCATATCCACTCGCATCTACCCATATCCACATCTCATCATATCATTTTCCATCTTTCCACATTTATACTCATCACATCTCATCCACTCGCATCTACCCATATCCACATCTCATCACATCACATCACATCACATTCATTCACATCTTATCCATTCATATCTACCTGATCCACATCTTATCACATCCATTTCACCTCACATCTCATTCATTCACATCTATCCCGATTCACATCACATATCATCCATTCATATCTATCCCAATTTACATCATATCACATCACATCTCACCCATTCACACTTATCCCAACTCACATCACATCACATCCATTCACATTCATCACATTCATTGTATCCCCATTCCATCACATACATTCTATCCACATTACATCACATCCACATCTATCCACATTATATCTCATTCATTCCATCCATTTTACATCACATCCACATCACATCCTTCTTAGAAAGCTTTTGAGGGTGAACCTCAAAGCTATTCTCTACTGATTTTTTCACAATCCATAGGTCATTCTCCAAAATTAGAGGAAGAGACTCACTAGATGATAAACTTGTTCCATCCATAATTTTTACTTTGTCCTTTCCATTGTTGACCATCGTATATTTCTATTTCTTTGTCGTTCTTCTCTTGGCACTCTTGGAGGTTGAAGCTTCCATATCTCCTGTTTTAACCTTTTGGGCTTGAGCCCTCATAGTCACAGCATGGATAGGACTTAGAATAAATTGTTCAGCATCTTGATTTTAGAGCATGCACATCATATTCAATCCCATGGTTTTCTCCAAAGGATTACTAGTACCAACAGATTGTTGTGTTTTGTAGGGGCAATCTTTTAGTAGGTGATCTACTATGCACCCTAGACACCACCTCTCCAAAGCAGTAGGAGTAAAAACCGTAGGAGCATCCTTATATCCTTTGTTAGGGCATTTGTCTTTTAAATATGGACCTCTGCAAGCATATCAAGAGAGTGGGGATCTCCAAGTCAAGGAGTTTATGTCCTTGCTTTTGTTGACCATGCAATCATATTTAACAAGGTGGTATACTCCTCAGAGTTAACCATGGTATAGCTTGGAGGCGTGACTAGGTATTCCTTATTTTCTAAAATTTCAATTGAAGAATCATAGCTGAGTTCCATGGTAATGTTCTTCATGTCACTTTCGGGCTCTGCCACCGTTTGATGCATTGGGGTCACCCTACAAGGGACTGGTTATGGTGGCAAGACTGGAGGTGGTAAAGGGTTTGTACCTCCCCCTGCGTGTCGTGGACTCTGGGAGTGCACTTGTGGTACAGGTGTAATGCCAATGGTCTTTGTGGAGCAGGTAAAGCAGGAGCTCCAATTGCTTGATTCATCCTTAAAGTGGCATTAAGTCGGTAACAACTGTTGGTGTCATGGTTACCCATGCGAGCACAATATCCATACCATAGGTTAGGTCTTGGTTTGAGATGCGGGCATTTCGTAGTCATATGATTTTCTTTATAGTATGCACACCAAACCATATCCCTATGTGGATAGAGATGGGGATTTCCCATCTCTTTCGGAACTAGTTCAAACTCTCCTTGAGATGCTTCATCATTCATCCCACCAACTATGTATCCTCCCTCATCCACTTTTAGAAGGAGTTTTGAATGATGTTTCTATTAATCTCCTTTAGAGGTCCCATTATATTATCATCATAATCAATGGCATCTAAGGCAATTGAACGTCCTATGTCTTTGAGGGTAGAGGGCATCATGAAGCTTCTCGCTCTATAAACCTTCTAAGAATAGAGAGATCAACCATGTATGGCTAGTCCTTTCCTCAGGTTCACAAACGGTTATACAAGTATTTTGCTTGGTTGATGTATTCTCTTATAGTCCTTTTCTCAAGTTCACAACAACGATTATACAAGTATTTTTCTTGGTTGATGTATTCTCTTATAGATTCACTATCTTTTTGTTTCAGAGTGTTTAATTGATTAACGAAACTACATTTGGCTCTAGTTTTTGCATAGGCTATAAGAAAAGATTGTTTCAAGTCCTCATATGTTGCCTTACTTTCTGGTTCTGTAAGGTCTCTCCCAAGCCATGTATGTATGTGTTTCTTTTAATATAGATTTCAATAAGGAAAGAGAGTGTACTTAGAGAAGAGTGAGAAAATAAGGCTAAAAACATCAGGAAAGTGTTAGAATAAAAATATTAGCTCCAAAAATCCTAAAAGAAATAAGAAGACAAGAATAAGAGATAAGTATCTAGAAATTCGAATTAGGTGATAGGAGGTCGTATTTAGAGTACTTTTATATATTTAGAGTCCATGCATACTAAAAATGTGAAAAAGCAACGTGTTTCTAAAGATGGCATGTTTGTGGCTATATACAGATGTTTTTTGTCTATTCTACCCATGCAAGCTTGTAGACTAGATGCCTTCCGATTCTTTTGACTGGTAATATAACCATATTCTGAGTTTTTATGAGAGAGTTATGGCTGAAACAATTTGCTGATTCTGCCAGGGCCTCTACACAGGGAAAACTGTAAAAAGGCAACAAGTAGCCTCAAGGTAATCCTAGAGCTTGAGATGTATATATCCCTTCATTCTTATCTAATATCTTAGAAAAGAAGGTTAGATTGCTATGGTCTTTCGGAGGAAGAGACCAAAACTCCATAGCTTTTCTTTTAAAGAAAGAATAGTATGCCGTAGCCCTGCAAGAGAAGGCTATTTTGCCATAGACCTTTGAAAGAGAGAAAAGTCATAGTATGAGTAGTAAGAGAAGATAAAGCTTGGGGATCATCGGATGATTTCAGTCGTAAGAGAAGGTATTAGAAGACTCTATTCTCATATGTCAAGTTCTAAAGCTCTTGTTATCGAGCAAAGGTAATGATAAACGATAAATTTCTATAAGGTATATACATATTTTGTTTTTCAATTATATAGGGGTTGAGGTATGGCCTCGGCTTCTCTATTAATTGTTATTAATAGTGATCTATTTGATTGATTTACTAGTTTGTATTTTTTTAAACAACATATGCCTTAATAAAGAATGTCTTATCGCAATCTTAAGTTGAAATGCTAAAATCTTTGTGAAAAAGATTATTTTCTTAAGAAGGTAACATGGATTCTAGTCCTATGGTTTAGTTGAGTAAATGGATTGTTATCTTGGTTAAATTAAGGTACAAGTACAACTCTCCCTACCTTGACGTTACCCCATTCTTGTGCTTGTATAGCGGGGTGGTGGAGACATTAGTAAGGCCCAGAGTTAGCCCATGGTATCCCTCATACCATTGGGAGAATGAGGTTTACCGATTGAGGCGAGTGATTGTGATGCTCCCTAGTTCTGAGGGCCCAGGATAGTGCGGTGAATTAGCCCACCCTAGTGCATAGACATCCCTCTGAGGGGCGGGAGGATCGAGCGATGGAGGGCGACATGCTAGCTTGAGTCCTCGATGAGGTATATGGTCCCGTAGGGTTTTTCGCCCCAGCATGTAGAGGCTAGAATGTGATTGGATGAGTACACATATAAATGGAATGTGGAATAAGTAATATGGTTCGAGCCACAATTAGATATGCAAGTGCTACACCATCACAGAGAGGTGAGGCTTAAAGTTTAATTTCAAACCAAACTATTAAGTTTATGTAGTTTGAGAAGAAGCCTCACATGCATCTTTCTTATGCTACTGCTACACTTGAAACTATAGATCCGTAAAAGATATTATGAAAAGTAAAGAAGAAGTAATGTATGTCTATGATTTACCAAGATATAGCAAAGAATCAAAAGAGTACCTCCCAAGACTCGTCCATCTTGGGTTGATTGACACCAGGACGACCGTTTGCATGCCATTGTGCTCGAGCTTGTAGAAGTTGATCAAGGAATGGCTCCTTTTGCATTGACTTTGCAAGCTGATTTCTAGATCATCGGCAGTATATAGGAAAAAAATAAGAGATCCGGTTTGGCTTGAATGAAATTGATTCATGTATAAACTTTTTTTATAAATCTTGTCTTTGGCATTATTGTACCGTGGAAAAAGGCTGTTTTAACAAACCTTGTGAAAAAGGCCTTAATTAAGGAACATGTTTATTTATGTCAAACAGTGTGGTAGGATTAATTAGAAAACAAATTGACGCGCGAGTAGGGTGGAAAGTGGGAGGATGGAATGCCCCGATAGCACCATCCTACGGATGGCGGCGGGTGGACCCGATTAGTCGGGTAGCTTTCCAACATATTAAGTGACATGATAATGTGGTAGATCTTTTCACTAAATCCTTATCCCATGAAAAGTTTGAGGCCTTCCATAAAGCTTTGGGCCTTCCTTTTCAGAGACTAATTTGCAATCCGCACATTTGTACACTGAAGAGGGTTTGTTAGATATTTGGTAGTACTACACTATGAGGTCATGCACTTATACCATGGGGACTTTTGTCCCACTGGGCTTTTCCATGGCCATCTAGGTGTGAACGAGGACCTTAGGGTTAGCTATTATATAAGCACATTGAAGTTCATTATCACTATATGTTAGAGATACTCCATGTAGGAGAGATCAAATCTGATTGGTTGTTTTTCATTTTATACTTCATTTTACCTTGAGCTCTTGCTTCTAGTGAACTAGGCAAACTGTAATCTTTGTAAACCTCACATTTGTACTAAAGGGGGTTTGTTAGATATTTGGCAGTACTACATTGTGAGTCATGAACTTATGCTATGGGAACTTTTGTTCTATTGGGGCTTTCCCTATGGTCATCCAGGTGTGAACATGCCTTAGTGTTAGCTAGCATATAAGCAACCTCATCCTCAGTTTAGGGTTGCTGTTCATTTTGTACTTCATTATACCTTGAGCTCTTGCTTCTAGTGAACTAGGCTTGTGCAATTGTTTTGTTGGTTGCCTAGGTTCTAATTTTTGTTCTTGTTGGCAAGGTTTTGGTTTTTCATTAAGGTTTATGGTTTTTGTCAGCGTAATAAGTTTAGTATTTTTGTCAGATTTAAAACCTATCTGACTTGTGTTATTATTATTGAAGGTAGAAGTTTGAGACATTGCATGGTTTTGGTTAGTATCGAGTTCCAATGGTGCGGTCACTTTGTCATCTTGCAATACAAGGGTTATCGTTATTTTTGTCCAATTGACCATACAATCCATGGCCATTATCCACGTTCTCCCTAGTATGATATTTTCTTCAATTGTTCTTGCAGCAGGGGGGGTCACATAGAATTTGCAAAATGCACATTTAGTCCTTGTAACAAACTCAATTTCAAGGCTTCCTACAATCATTGTTTGACTGCAACAATCATTGCTATCGATGGTGTGATATTTGGGTGACCTAACTAGGTCCATGTTTTCCACGACATTACATTATGATTGGCTCCTATATCAACCATGGCTAGCCATAGTACTATATGCTCTGGTTGGGGAAACTCTAGCTCTAGACGAGCTGGTTCCACATACGAGTCTTGATTATCGGAGATCTATAAGTTTAGCTTTATTAACAGATATCTGTACACTATGAGGTCTTCGTCCTCTTTGGTTCTTTTTTTTTTGTGAGTCATCACTTCAAGTCATACTTTGCACTTTTTGTTGTCTTGTTTTTGCTTTTCTTCTTTCTTCTTGTGGATTTGATGGACCATAGTAGCATTTTAGTTTGCTACCATTGAAAAATCCTACCATTTCTTGTCCATCTAAGGGCTCAATCTAAGCTGTCCCTTGAGGAGTGATTTGTGTGACTCTATAGGGACCTAGGCCTCTATATTTGAGTTTTCTTTTCCGATTTTTGACATTTTTTATAAGTACCATGTCTCCTTTGTTCATGTTTTTATCTTTGAGCTAGCTATTAGACCACTACTTATGCTGATGCATCGATGACATGCACATGGAAAATTAGATCCCAATTTGGAGCTCCTAAGATTGTGCATTGGCTAAAGCTTTTTTTAGCTTCTCATATGCCCATTGGCATTCATCTGTCGACTCAAATAAAATAAAGAGTTTATACAATAGTCGAGAAAATATGACATATAAGAAGATTCATGGGCCATGTAAAAACCAACATGGCTCATGAATCTTTGGACTCCTTTGTAATTTGTTGGGGGTGAAAGTTCTAATATTAATCGGATTTTGCTATCATCCGTGCATATTCCATTTTTAGAGATAATGTGTCCTAAAATGATTCCATGCTTTTTCCAAATCTACGAGACCCCTGCCCTCTCTGCACATCGAACTCTAGAGTGCTAGTAGCAACAGAAGTAGCAACCTTACACGCAGGGCATAGCTTCCCACTCGGGGCCTCGCCCACGAATGTCCAAGCAAGGGACTAGTCCGGCGGCTCTTCCAAAACCAAACCTAGAAAAAACTTTCCTTGCCCAGAAAGCATAGGCAATTCCTCCAGGAAAATCTTCTAACAAAAATTTATCTAATGGGATCAAGAGCCTTAACTATCCTTTGTATTCCGACCGAACCCACAGGTCACACGGCCGAATCAAAGGAGGAACTTGCACTTGGTTCATAGAGGTCAACACTTTTTTCCCCTCAAGTGAGGCACATCCGTTGATTCTTTCCCATAGAACAAGAATTATCCCGTGATTTAATTCAACTATCATAACTTGAACAGAATTGAACTTTATTGTAGGAATCCACCAATCCAGCCTAACCCCATCCAATCCCATGGGTTAGCCAACTGCCCACAACCACTATATTGATGGGATCCTTCTTTATAAAAATTTGGTTATGTTTTGTCTCGGGTACCGGGGAAAAGAGTTCCCAGGCCCTCTAGCTGGCACTCATGCAAAAATTAAATAGACACACCACTTACACACCCAATATGAAATTGCCTTTTCTCATATTCAACTATTTCCAAAACAGAATTGCAATAAAACCAAAGTGTTTCCATCATAATCCTCAGTATTCCAGTTCCAGGGTCCAAGTTCCAACTTTTCCACTTTCCAACCATAAAATCCAAATTCTAGTCATACCTTCCTCAACGTCCCTATGGCATCATCGGCCAACCAGAGCATCCACCACCTAGTCAGTCCCTCTAGGTTCACCTAGTACTTCACTTAGGGGCCGTTTCATGATTCCTAACTCATAGTACCCAGGAGTATGATCTCTTTTATCCATAAAATCCATATGGACTCTCCATTGAAGATCAACTAGATCAACCAACGAGATCCAGTTACCAAAAAGGTGCCATGGACTCATCCGTTGAAGACCAGCAAGGTCAACCAACCAGATCCAGGCCCATGTTCAGAAAACAACTCAATGTTCCATTTCTTCCATGCATGGTATCCTGGGCGACCCAGAGCCCGAGCACCGTATGGTCAGCACCCTCTAGGATCCTTCGCAGGTGACCTAGCTCTTCACTCATAGGCCGCTTCCTTGGCCCCTCATCCACTGCACCGGAAGCTCACCATTTTAACCGAAACGAGGCTAGTCATCAAGACCTCGACCGACCTTGCCACGCGAGACGTCCTTCTTTGACTCTCCGTCTAGCTATTGCAACATTTTCCACTTAGGTCCATGACCTCATTCCATGAGATAGTCAAAATGCTTCCCTAGCCTTCTTGACGTAAAACAATCTTTGAAAAACAGGTTTCACAGGCAAATATAGTTTCTAAGCGAAATTCCCATCTTTTCATATCATTCCTCATCATTTCTCTTTGGATGCTCTCTTAATGATCTGGCAGGGTGAGTCATCCCATTTTCTTGATTTCACATCATTCCATATCACTCCGCATCATTCACATCATTCCACATCATTCCACACATCACTCCACTTCACTCTACATCACTCCACATGATTCCACTTCACTCCACATCACTCCACATCATTCCACACATCACTCCACATCACTCCACATCATTCCACATCACTCCACACATCATTCCACATCAATCCACATCATTCCACACATTATTCCACATCACTTCATATCAATCCACATCAATCAAATCCTTCCACATCAATCCACATCAATCCACATCACTCCACATCATTCCACACATCACTCCACATCAAATAACATCATTTCACATCACTCCACACATCATTCCACATCAATCCACATCACTCCACATCATTTCACACATCATTCCATATCACTCCACATCAATCCATATCACTTTCACATTAATCACATCATTCCACACATCAATCCACATCAATCCACATCACTCCACATCATTCTACATCACTCCACATCATTCCACACATCATTCCACACATCAATCCACATCATTCCACATCACTTCACATCATTCCACATCACTCCACATTATTTCACATTATTTCCTATGAATGAGTCTAGAAAAATGTGTGCATAACTTTATTTATTTTTTAGGCAAATGAATAATGCTCAAAACTCCACTGTTAAAATAAAATTTATTATGTATAAATTTAAATTTATTTTTTAATGATAATTTTTTTTCCATAGCTTCCCTGCATTTTCTATGAAATGAGAATGCTCAAATTTTTACTTTTAATATAAAAATTAGTTTATGCATAAACCTAAGCATAAACATAAATATTACTTAATCTAAACAACAACATAAATCAAGAAGGACATGGTTTTAAGAGGAAACCATGAGATATAATGCTTTCCAAGCATGTAGAGAGGTTGGGAAGAAGAAGAGAGGTTGGGAAGAAGATTAACATCTAAAGAAGAGAGTAAACATCATTGTTTAAGCTTACCCTTGGTGTGCTTGATTATTTACCTTGCAAAGAAGATGTGTAGCCCTCAAGGAAGAGACTTGGCCACCAAGAGAAGAGGGTAATCTTCAAGAGAAGAAGAGGTTTAGTGAAGCACCGAATATTCACAATGGAGAGGCAAGGAAGAGGGAAGAAGAAAATACACTAAAATAAAAATTACACTAGCATGAAAATACTCTAAGATAAAAATACAAAGGAATGGGGTTCTATTTATAGGTGAGGGAGGCCACCAACCAAGCCCAATTAGGATCTAGAGGCTTGCAGCTTTAGTTTGATCCAATTTGGACAAGTTTTTGGACTAGTTATGCCCACTTTTTGATCTAGTTTGGAAGAGGAGAGATTGGAGATGAAATATCTTGCCACCTCATGTACTTTTTGAATTAAAAAATGACCCCTTTGATGTGATTTCTAGGCGCCTCCGTGAAGTGGGGTTCTCTCTCTCTGAGGTGTCAAAATTCACATTTTTATAATTCTAAGTACTAGTACTAGTCAACTCTTCATGTTATGTGAAAATTTACTCATTTTTGGTGGATTTTCTTTTCTTCTTGTATTTTTCTTATTTAAACACTTGGATTAATCCCATTGGCCCATTAGAACACTCTTTGGACCTTAATCCATAATTTTCTGAAAATAGGTACCCCTAGGTTAAGGTGTCCAGTACACATATTCAATTAATTTCTAATGCACATTGGAAAACTCTTTTTAAACTTCTATTTCAGGGGAATTCATCTTAAAATTAAAGGGTATTTTTATATCCAAAGATATCTCAAAACTGTATTACCTCTCTCTAGACCAAAACAAGGTCAAACAAGATGGTTTTCCATTCTGAAAGGGGGGATGATCACAAGAGACTGAAGGGGAGGTTCTTATATCTTTACATCATCAAAAGCTGGAGGGAGGAATATTACATCATACCCCACTTAAAAAACACGAGATGTCCTCATCTCGCAGTTGGAGGATAATATCTTACATCTCTTTCTTCTTCTATTGCTTCCAACGTTTCTGCTTTGGAAGTAATGGGCTGGTTTGGGAACCTCTCTCTTTGACTTTTCCAATTCTGAGACTGAGGTCTTGCATTACTTTGCATCGAAGCTGAGGGTTGGTTAGGGAATCTACCTCTAGGGTTTCCCTGATTTTGACGGAAGGGACCTTGATTAGACTGATACGAAGGGATCGATCTCGGCACTCTAGGACCTTGGCTTCCTAGTCCTGAAAACCTTGATCCAAAAGGAGTTGGGCATTCCATGCTCGATGATCGTATCCTTAGCAGTTAAAGCATCTAATTCCTTTCATTAATTCATCTCGCTGAGCTCTGGTCTCACGGGTGGAACTTCTGAACTTGAGTTCTAGGGGATTGCTCTTTCTCCCTCTGGAACACTTCCACGCCATGGGACTGGTTGGAGTTAAATGCATGGTTTCTCTTTGGTGGAGGGGAGTCAGAATTTCTTTCAAAATTTTGGTTTCTTTTGGAAGCAGAGGGTACAAACTTCTGTGGAGTTTGGACTACAAAGGCTTTGGCAAAATCTTTTGCCATCCCCATTGCTTCGGCCATAGAAATTAGCTTAGCATTCTTCACTAGGGTATCCAAGGGTTTGTTCATTCCTCGATTGAACCTGGCCATCAATTGATCTTCATCTAGCGGTGGCGAGTATTTGAGGAGGAGAGCGAATGCTTGGTGATATTCCTCCATAGTTTGGCTCCCCTGGGTTAGCTCAAGAAACTCAGTCATCTTTGTTTCCAAGAAACCTGGAGGATAAAATCTCTTTCTGAGGTAGGTCTTGAGATCATCCCACGTCTAGGTGTTCTGATCCAAGCGGTTTGTCTTGCAGTGGTTCCTCCATGCTACTCTGGCTGTCTCTACGATCTTCAGCCTGGCAAGAGCCACCTTACTTTTATCGTTGTAACGTGTGACATCGAAGTACTTCCAAGTGTAACGCTTCGATCCGCTTCTCTACTGTTTCTCCCAAGTGCTCCCCTTCACCTTTGAAAGGTCCAGGCTGAGATCTATGAAGAGCTTTGCGAACATTTGGGTCGAGCTCTTCCTCATCAAGTCGGGGGCTAACATTTTTACCACGATGACCTCAATCCATGATCCTATCAATACAAGAATTCTTTGTCAAGTCCCTTTTTCCAACTTAACCAAGACACTTAGGTGAAAAGACCACTTTATTTATAATTTGAATCCAAAACGAGTTAAACTTTAGATTCAACTGATTCTGGGGTTCCTTAAAGTTTGGTCAGCCCTAACAGAATCCTAGGATAAAGATCCCTTCTATAGGAAGAAACATGCATAACTCATTATCTGAAAATAGATCATTCATATCCTTAACACAATAATGGTCCATCAGACCAGTAATTTCTATTTAACATCTGAACATTCCCCCACGGGAATTTCAATTATACAGGTTCTCGATTCGTCATTCCACAATTGGGTCCACTAGGCCAAGGGTCAAGCCTGCGAACAATCTATCAGCACGATCTACTAATCTTATAGTGATCTACTAAAAATCTTGATCGTCTACCGAGCTACTAACATCATCACTGGAATTCTCTCCATTCATCATCATCATGACTTATTCAACTCATCTACTTTCAACCGGAATTCAAAAAATCATCATCCTTCAATCAGAATCCAAATCAATTCATTAATTTTCAACCAGAATTCCAAAATCATATCAACCAGCATTCGAAAAATCAAATCATCATCTAGGATAGCATTTTTGCTCATAACTTCAAGGTCTTAGATTCACTCGCATATATTCTCAGTATAGAGCTGTAGTTATACCCATGGTATATATGGGTTTTCATGGCCCTTGGTGTTATAAGGAAAATGCCATCATATCTAGCCCTCAAGAAAAGTCGAGTATTCCACACAAATGCGGTACTTCCATCTAAAAACCCAATTTCTAATTTATGAATTTCCATTATGAATATAAACTCGTACGAATTTCAACACACAATTACAATCTTTCACTGGTAATTCATAAATTTTTGACATTTCTTGCTTCTTGGTTTATCAACTTCAACCAATTGCTCTGATACTAGCTATGAAACCCCTACCCTCTCTGCGCAC
Organism: Cibotium barometz; assembly: GCF_041138505.1. Classification (NCBI taxonomy): domain Eukaryota; kingdom Viridiplantae; phylum Streptophyta; class Polypodiopsida; order Cyatheales; family Cibotiaceae; genus Cibotium; species Cibotium barometz. The sequence continues at coordinate 178,966 of NW_028229430.1, read as the reverse complement.
CGAACTCTAGAGTGCTAGGAGCGGAAGTAGCAACCTTACGCGCAGCGGCTTCCCACTCGGGGCCTCGCCCACGAATGTCCGAGCAAGGGACTAGTCCAGCGGCTTTTCCAAAACCAAACCTAGAAAAAACTTTCCTTGCCCAGAAAGCATAGGCAATTCCTCCAGGAAAATCTTCTAACAAAAATTTATCTAACGGGATCAAGAGCCTTAACTATCCTTTGTATTCCGACCGAACCCACAAGTCACATGGCCGAATCAAAGGAGGAACTTGCACTTGGTTCATAGAGGTAAACACTTTTTTCCCCTCAAGTGAGGCACATCTGTTGATTCTTTCCCATAGAACAAGAATTATCCCGTGATTTAATTCAACTATCATAACTTGAACAGAATTAAACTTTACTGTAGGAATCCACCAATCCAGCCTAACCCCATCCAATCCCATGGGTTAGCCAACTGCTATATTGATGGGATCCTTCTTTATAAAAATTTGGTTATGTTTTGTCTCGAGTACCGGGGAAAAGAGTTCCCAGGCCCCCTAGCCAATCCCATCCAATCCAGCCTAACCCCATCCAATCCCATGGGTTAGCCAACTGCTATTCAACTATCATAACTTGAACAGAATTAAACTTTACTGTAGGAATCCACCAATCCAGCCTAACCCCATCCAATCCCATGGGTTAGCCAACCACTATATTGATGGGATCCTTCTTAATAAAAATTTGGTTATGTTTTGTCTCGGGTACCGGGGAAAAGAGTTCGCAGGCCCCCTAGCCAGCACTCATGCAAAAATTAAATAGACACCTTTTCTCATATTCAACTATTTCCAAAACAGAATTGCAATAAAACCAAAGCGTTTCCATCATAATCCTCAGTATTCCAGTTCCAGGATCCAAGTTCCAACTTTTCCACTTTCCAACCATAAAATCCAAATTCCAGTCATACCTTCCTCAGCGTACCTATGGCATCATCAGAGAGTGTCCACCACCTGGTCAGTCCCTCTAGGTTCACCCAGTACTTCACTCAGGGGCCGTTTTGTGATTCCTAACTCATAGTATGCAGGAGTATGATCTCTTTTATCCATAAAATCCATATGGACTCTCCGTTGAAGATCAACTAGATCAACTAGATCAACCAACGAGATCCAGTTACCAAAAAGGCGTCGTCCACTCATCCATTGAAGATCAGCAAGGTCAACCAACCAGATCTAGGTTCGTGTGTTCAAAAAACAACTCCAACTCAATGTTCCATTTCTTCCTCAACACACGTGGGTATCCTGGGCGATGCAGAGCCCGAGCACCATATGGTCAGCACCCTCTAGGATCCTTTGCAGGTGACCTAGCTCTTCACTCATAGGCCGCTTCCTTGGCCCCTCATCCACCGTACTGCTGGAAGCTCACCATTTTAACCAAACCAAGGCTGGTCAAGACCTCGGTCGACCTTGACACGCGAGATGTCCTTCTTTGACTCTGTATCTGGCTCTTGCAACATTTTTCACTTAGGTCCACAACCTCATTCCATAAGATAGTCAAAATGCTTCCCCAACATTCTTGACGTAATCTTTAAAAAACATGTTTCACATGCAAATACAGTTTCCAAGCAAAATTTTCATCTTTCCATATCATTCCTCATATCATTTCTCTTTGGATGCTCTCTTAACGATCCACCAGGGGGTGAGTCATCCCACATCCCTGATTTCACATCATTCCACATCACTCCACATCATTCCACATCATTCCACACATCACTCCGCATCACTCTACATCACTCCACATCATTCCACATCACTCCACATCACTTCACATCACTCCATATCATTCCACATCATTCCACATCACCCCACACATCATTCCACATCACTCCACATCAATCACATTATTCCACACATCACTCCACATCAATCCACATCAATCACATCATTCCACATCACTCCACATTAATCCACATCAATCCACATCATTCCACACATCACTCGACATCATTCCATATCATTCCACAACACTCCACACATCATTCCACATCATTTTACATATCACTCCACATCAATCCATATCAATTCCACATCAATCACATCATTCCACACATCAATCCACATCATTCCACATAACTCTACATCATTCCACACATCAATCCACATCATTCCACATCATTCCACATCACTCCACATTATTTCACATTATTTTCCATGAATGAATCTAGAAAAATGTGTGCATAACATTATTTTTTTAAGGCAAATGAATAATGCTCAAAACTCCACTTTTAAAATAAAATTTATTATGCATAAATTTAAATTTATTTTCTAATGATAAATTTTTTGCCATAGCTTCCCCACATTTTCTATGAAACGAGAATGCTCAAAGAAGAGAGTAAACATCATTGTTTAGGCTTACCCTTGGTGTGCTTGATTCTTTACCTTGCACGAAGATGTGTAGCCCTCAAGGAAGAGGCTTGGCCACCAAGAGAAGAGGGTAATCTTCAAGAGAAGAAGAGGTTTAGTGAAGCACCAAATCTTCACAATGGAGAGGCAAGGAAGAGGGAAGAAGAAAATACACTAAAATGAAAATTACACTAGCATGGAAATACTCTAAGATTAAAATAAAAAGGAATGAGGTCCTATTTATAGGTGAGGGAGGCCACCAACCAAGCCCAATTAGGATCTAGAGGCTTCCTATTGAGATATCGAGCTCGTCTAGTAGTGAGGCGGTGGACACTGAGCATGGTTGGTGAGATCTTGGGTGATATGCAGCCAGTGGGTTGACAGGCTGTGTGATAGCCATTCTAGAGACTGGCATAGTTATAGCGCCAGCTCATTTAGTTGGGTTCACACTATAGAGAACCCGTGTATGTATTGGTTGAGTACCTTTCATATTGTGAGTACTCTTATCTTGTATATGGTGTGTTGAGTGTTGAGTAGAGAAGAAGAAGATTTTCAGCCTCTCACCTTATGTGTTCTCTATTAAGGTTTTGTGAGTGTGTGTGTGCTTGCAAGAGCTCAAGCTCTCTTCCCCCCTGCATCTTTTCATGGTATCAGAGCATGGTTCATGCTAAGGGCTGAGCTGCAAGCAAGAGAACCACAGGAAGCGGTACGAGCGTAAGAGCTTCAACTACTCTTCCCTATTTGTGTTGGTGACTACACCTTTGTCGGGAGCTCTACGGGAGGCACCGGCAACGATCTCTGATTGAGGAGCTTTCTTCGCGGGAGTAAAGCTATAGGGCAAATATAGTGTCCTATCGGACAAAATTTATTGAGCCGAAAACATATTTCGGGCGCGTCTGGACCTCCGTTTTTCAGAAAGCAGGCAATTTCGAGCACTGCGGGTAAGTCATCGATTCTTTGCAGAACTCTGTTTTAAGAACTGCAGGAAGACAGATTGACTGTGCAGACACTATGGGTGCTGCAAAGAGGTCTACAGTTGCCATTGGATGTATGTATGCACATTGAGATCACTGGTTGACATTTGAGAGTACTACAGTACCACTGCAAAAAATACAGCAGTTTGTCCAGGACAAACCAGAGTGCTGTTTCTGGTAAAATTGTGTGTTTGGCAAGATGTCAAATGATGGGATAACCCAGATTGTGGCTGAGAAGCTAGATAAGAATAACTTCCATGCTTGGAGGTTCAGGTTGACGAATCTCCTGATGGGAAAGGGCTATTGGGGCTACATAGAAGGTGAGCATGAAGAGGCACCGGAGATACCGGACATAAATCCTACTGCTGCAGATGTGAAAGAGTTTAAAGACTGGAACCAAGGAGCCAGGAAAGTCATGTATTGGCTCTCCATTAGTATACAAGACACCATGATTGGGCACATTCAGGATGCCAAGTCCCCTAAGGAGGCGTGGGACACCTTTGGAAAGCTTTATGAAACAAATACCAAGGCACGCAAGATACAGTTGAAGAATGAACTCCATACTGTGGAGAAAAAGAGCATGTCTGTGAATGACTATGCGTTGAAGATAAAGGGTATTGTGGAATCCCTTGCATCTATTGGTGTGTCAGTAGATGATGATGATAAAGTGGAGGTCTGTCTACGTGGTCTCGGGCCACAATACAAGGCGTTCAAGACATCTATTCAGACTCGAGAAAACATTCCCAACTTTACAGATTTGGTGTCTATGCTGATTATCGAAGAGAAGAGCTTGGGTGAAGACCAACAGTTTCACAAAGCAAAAATAGTTCAGAGCAACAGGCCTTCTACACGAGTTCAGGAAGAGGACGAGGTAGAGGAGGCCGTGGACGCGGTCAAGGAGGTGGCCGAACAGGTAATCAGAATTATGGCCAGCAGCAACAACAACAACAACAGTCCCAGAATCAACAACAACAACAGTCCCAGAATCAACAACAACAACAACACGCAGGTGGAAGAGGCAAATTCAGAGGCAGGGGGAGTCAAAGAGGCCGTGGAAATTGGCAAAGGCAATATAATGATGCACGTGAATGCTATTATTGTGGTAAGCCTGGACATGTACAGGCAGAATGCTATAAGAAGCAGGTTGACATGCAAAATGGGAAAGTGCAGCAAAACAACTATGCATCCTCAAGCAGAAATAATGAGGATAATGAAAGGTTGTTTGTTATGCAGCATGTCGTGAATGCCATGTCTGAAAATGTTGATGCAGCACAAAAAGCTGATGTATGGTATGTGGATTCAGGTGCTTCGAACCACGTGACAAGTCATGGGGAGTGGGTTCAAGGAGATGAAAAACCCGGAAAGACCAGGTTTTGTGGAAACAGGGGATGACACTGCTCATCCAATTGCCCATGTTGGAGATGTGCCATTGTCTATGCAAGATGGCAAAGTGAAGTACCTTGCAGATATACTTCACGTTCCAAACATAACAAAGAATCTGGTTTCAGTTGGCCAGATGATTGAGCAGGGTTTGCAGGTTCGGTTTAACCCTGATGGTTGTTATGTTGAAGATTTTAAAGACAAGTGCAAGTTGGTTGCAAAAGGCAACAGAGTGGGCAGAATGTTTACATTAAATGTAGACATGCCTGAAATGAGTGCTGCGAAACGGTTCAGGAATTGTTGCAGACACAGACATTTGGCATAAAAGGATTGGACATGTGAATGTGCAGAGATTGAAGTCTATGCAGACTAAAGGAATTGTGACAGGGCTGCCAAAATTTAAAGTGGAAGGTATGTAGAAAATATGTGAAGCATGCCAATTTGGGAAGCAAACAAAGCATGTGTTTCCACGTAATAGATATGTGAGCAGAAATACACTAGATGTTGTGCATTCAGATGTATGGGGTCCTACGAAGACCATATCTATGGGAGGCTGCAGGTATTATATGACTTTCATTGATGACCACACAGGGAAAGTGTGGGTATATTTCATGAAGGAGAAGAGTGAGGTGTTCACTCACTTTCAGAATTTCAGAGTTTTGGTTGAAAAGCAAACAGGGAAATATGTAAAGTGCCTAAGGTCAGATGGAGGGAGAGAGTATTTCTCCAATGAGTTCTCTGAATTTTTGAAGCAGAATGGTATTCGGAGACAATTCACATGCAGATACACTCCGCAGCAAAATGGAGTTGCTGAGCGGAAAAATAGGCACATTACTGAGATTGCACGAGCATTGATGGAAGAGAAAAATATGCCGCATAGCTATTGGGCTGAGGCTGTTTCTACAGCAGTATACATCATGAACAGGACTCCAATTGCAGCCATACATGATGTAACTCCAGAGGAGAGGTTTACTGGCAGAAAACCAGATTTGTCTCATCTGAAAGTCTTTGGATGCATTGCATATGTCATGTGCCAGATGAGCTGAGAACTAAGTTGGATCCGAAAGGTGAAAAATGTGTGTTTATTGGATATGCCCTTGAGCAAAATGGATACAGGTGTTATAACCCTGCTACACGTGAGTTGAGGGTAAGCAGGGATGTTGTTTTTGATGAGATGAGCAGCTGGTATGGTGTTGAAAAAGAAGCTGTTGGGACTGATGTGAGTGGAAGTGTGGTTGCACAGAATGCAGGTCAGCAATCACAGTCTTTGAGTGGACCAGGACATCTAGTGGGTCTGTTGATAGACCATGGAGTGGCAGGCTGCGTCATAATACCAGTCCTGCAAATGTGATTAGTACATCATGTAAAGGAAAAGAGAAAGTTGTTGAGCCCCTTAGTATGCCTGACATTTCTACAGGGCATTCTCATGTTGATGGAGAGTCTAGTGGCTCAGATATGAGCCTTGATAAGGAGCTTGGGATCCCAGCTATGAGAACACCTGGTGTAAAGAAGGCTATGGAAGCCATGAATGAAAAGCTGCGAAGATCTGGGAGAGTGAAAAATCCTGTGCAGAGATTCACCTATGATGGTTATGTGGCACATCACTATTCATATATGGCAAAGGTTGTGCAAGTTGTTGAGCCCACATGCATTGATGAGGCTATTGGAAATGTGTGTTGGGAGAAAGCTATGGATGAGGAGATGGATGCACTATATGGAAATGAGACTTGGGATTTAGTGCAATTGCCTGAAGGCAAGAAAGCCATTGGATGCAAGTGGGTGTACAAAGTAAAACATAACAGTGATGGAAGCATAAATAGGTACAAGGCTAGATTGGTAGCCAAAGGATATGCACAAACATATGGCATTGATTATGAGAAAACTTTCAACCCAGTTGCCAAGATGGCAACAGTGAGAGTTGTGATAGCAGTGGCTGCGTCAAAGCAATGGTCTTTACATCAGATGGATGTAAAGAATGCATTCTTGCATGGGGATTTGCAAGAAGAGGTGTATATGTAAAGAATGCATTCTTGCATGGGGATTTGCAAGAAGAGGTGTATATATTGCAGCCACGTGGTTATGAGGATGTGGGTCACCCCGAGCATGTTTGCAAGTTGAAGAAAGCCTTGTATGGCTTAAAACAAGCACCAAGAGCATGGTCTGACAAGATTTCTGAATATCTTGTCACTATTGGCTTTCATGTAGCCAATGCAGATTTCTCGCTGTATGTGAGACATGGTGATAGAGGGGTTGTGCTTGTTGTCATCTACGTAGATGACTTGATTATTACGGGGGACCATGATGCAGAGATCTTTGATGTAAAGGTCTTGCTTAGACAGAAGTTCGAGATGAAGGATCTGGGGGAGCTCAGATATTTCTTGGGCATTGAGGTGATTAGGTCACCACATGGTATTGGATTACTGCAGAGACAATATGGCTTGGACATGTTGTCCAAGTATGGTATGAGAGGCTGTAAGCCTATTTCTGTGCCATTGGATCAGAATGGCAAGTTGAGTGCAGATTCAGGAGAGATCTTGGAGGATCCTACTATGTATAGGTGCATAGTAGGAAGCTTGATCTATGTGACGATCACCAGACTAGATTTGAGCTATGCTGTTGGGTTGGTGAGTCAGTTTATACAGGTTCCACGGAAACCGCATTTGGATGCAGTGAGACGCATACTGAGGTATGTGAGGTCTACTTTGCATTGTGGACTATTCTATGAGACTGGGAAAGAGATATGTGTACATGGGTACACAGATGCTGATTGGGCTGGTAGTATCTCAGATAGAAGATCTACCAGTGGCTTCATGTTTTCTTTGGGGAGTGCTGCTGTGACTTGGAGCAGCAAGAAGCAGCCTACGGTTGCCCTATCCAGTACAAAGGCCAAGTACAGAGGAGCTACTATGGCAGCATGTGAGGTAGCTTGGTTGAGAAAGCTACTTGCAGATTTGGGTCTATCAGTGGTGGATAGACAAGTTGTCATTTTCTGTGATAACATTAGCAGTGTACAGTTGGCCAGGAACCCAGTCTTTCATGCTCGCATGAAGCATATAGAGGTCCACTATCATTTCGTCAGAGAGAAGGTCTTGGCAGGAGACCTTGACCTTGTTTATGTTAGCACAGAGGATCAGGTAGCTGACATCTTCACCAAAGCATTGGGTACAGAGAAGCTCCGCAGATTCAGGGCTTCGCTTGGTGTACATGAGATGGAGTTGAGCTCGAGGGGGAGTGTTGAGATATCGAGCTCGTCTAGTGAGGCGGTGGACACTGATGACCCGCCTGGGGGATAGGCCCCACACTTACACCACTAGCATGGTTGGTGAGATCTTGGGTGATATGCGGCCAGTGGGGTGACAAGCTATGTGACAGCCATTCTAGAGACTGGCATAGTTATAGCGCCAACTCATTTAGTTGGGTTCACACTATAGAGAACCCGTGTATGTATTGGTTGAGTACCTTTCATATTGTGAGTACTCTTATCTTGTATATGGTGTGTTGAGTGTTGAGTAGAGAAGAAGAAGATTTTCAGCCTCTCACCTTGTGTGTTCTCTATTAGGGTTTTGTGAGTGTGTGTGTGCTTGCAAGAGCTCAAGCTCTCTTCCCCCCTGCATCTTTTCACTTCCAGCTTTAGTTTGATCCAATTCGGACAAGTTTTGGACTAGTTATGCCCACTTTTTGATCTAGTTTTGGAAGAGGAGAGATGAGAGATGAATTATCTAGCCACCTCATGTACTTTTTAAATAAAAAAATGACCCCTTTGATGTGATTTCTAGGCACCTCCTTGAAGTGGGGTTCTCTCTCTCTCTCTTGAGGTGTCAAAATTCACATTTTTATAATGCTAAGTACCAGTATTAGTGAACTCTTCATCTTATTTGAAAATTTACTCATTTTTGGTGGATTTTCTTTTCTTCTTGCAATTTTCTTATTCAAACACTTGTATTAATCCCATTGGCCCATTAGAACACTCTTTGGACCTTAATCCATAATTTTCTAAAAACAGATACCCCTAGGTTAAGGTGTCCAGTGTACATATTCAAATTAATTTCTAATGCACATTGGAAAACTCTTTCTAAACTTCTGTTTTAGGGGAATTTATCTTAAAATTAAAGGGTCACTTTGTATCCAAACATATATAAAAACTGTATTATCTCTCTCTAGAATAATTTCTCTCTCTAGACCAAAACAGGGTCAAACAATATCTTTTTCCATTCTGAAAGGGGGGATGATCACAAGAGACTGAAGGGGAGGTTCTTATATCTTTACATCATCAAAATTTAGAGGGGGAATATTACAAAAACTAACATTTCAATGGGTTTAATGAGATGGAATACAATCTACATCCCGCAAAGACTTATCTTAAACAAGTAAATTGCTCTTTTCATTTTGAGGACACACACAAATGATCAGTGAATATTTCTAAGCTCTTTCGAAGACAATCCTTGAAAGCTATTCTCATTAAGAATTGGAAAGTGTTTAGGGCATTGGTTAGGCCGAATGGCATGATGCAATACACATAAATTCCCCATTCCGTAGAGCAAACATTGTCTTATGTTGATCTGTAGGATCAATCACCACTTGGTTGTATCCTGAGAAACCATCTAAGAAGCTATGAGCTTCTTCACTATTGAAATCTATGGTACCTTCACTAATTCAAGTGGATTAAGATAATCACATGCTAATGATGATGAGTGATTACACTAAGCTAAGGTGGATGGTGTCTAATTACACCCATCATGATGTGTATGTGTAATAGACTCAAATCAATTATATTACAAGATAGATTAGCTTTGGACTCATAGAGAGACTTGAGATATGTGTGCGAGTGCTTGTACTTCCATTGCTTGAAAATGGTCCCTTATATGGGTAGAGTACATCTTTGCTTGTTCCATGAATGTGGGATAATCCAGCTTTGCTATATGGCTTCATGCTCACCTACTCACTCCCTACCTCTATATGTGCTCTATGGCACCACACTTCTCAACACCCCCCTTGGTGCCATATCTCTGGGCTTCTCAAGGTGGTTGGATGTGAGTTACAACAAACATTACCCCGTGGGTGCTCAACTAGCTACTCTCAAGTGGTCAGGTAGGTACATACAACAAACAAGATGAAATGATAAGATGGGTGTCTTCTCATATGGTGACCGTCGAAGTAGTCTCCATAAAGTTGCCTTTGCTTTTCTTCAGTCTACAATCTTCTTCTTTAAGCCCGAATTTGTTGTAGTAGTTACACTTTGGCTTGTCTTTGAACCTGCATTCATTTTGAAAGTGTCCTTTCCTACCACAATTGTGACACTTCAAATTTATTTTGTGAACAATACATGCTCAACGGTGCTGGGATTGCTTCCTTTAATTCTCTCTCCTTCTCCAAAAGGGAAGAGATACATCTATCAAATGCTGGCTTTGATAGATTCTTCAAGGTGGTGACAAGTGCATTGTATTCCTTTGACATGCTTTTTAAGATTATTGCAAATGCATCTTTATCTCTAATCTTAGCATCGATGTCATCTAACTAGGTCATGATGCTTTTCATTTTACTAACATGCTTTTTAAGATTATTGCAACTGCATCTTTATCTCTAATCTTAGCATCGATGCCATCTAACTAGGTCATGATGCTTTTCATTTTACTGACAAACTGACCCAAAGATTCACTTCATTTCTAGATCATAGAACTCAATATTTAAGTGAATCTCATAGTTCTTTGCCTTAGGTCCAAACATGAGATTCAATGTATCCCATGTATCTTTTACATGTTCCTTCGAGTCAATGTGATGAGAATAAGACTTATGCCTAGGTGTGTAAACCAATAAGTGACAATGATTTCTCATATTTTTCAATCCACCCTTCACTTGGTTCATCTAGCACATTTTCCTTAATGATTTTTCACAATTTCTTATGCATTAGAAGGTACTTCATCTATGTAGCCCAAGTGTGAAACCCTTCCCCATTGAACTTCTCTACATCTGAAGTGATGCTTGTTGATGTTGCCATAATGAGAAGGTCTTACCAATGAGCGTATGATGCTTCTATTGGCAGTGTCTATTCTTGTACAACTTGGCAAATATAGGTGCTTTAAACAAGATGAAATGCAAGTAGTACGTGTGCTTTCAATTTCTGATTGTTTTTCTTCTAGAGCTTCTTGAGGATAGCGGGCCCAATGCAAAATTAGTGCTTTTGATGTGTATACACACTAAAGGCAACCCTAATTGCTCAATTGTATCCCTATTTGCACGTAATTTCTACTAATTACATGTTAATTATCTTGATTAGTGCCTAATATAGTGATTAATGCCAACTGATTTTTGGAGGAATAAATTGAGCATGGGAGAGACCACATTAATGGGACATTTTGCATGGGCTTCTTGTCCTTTCTAAAGATGGATGCGTACATTTTATGAGTAGAAACATCCGAGTAAATTTCTTTGGAGCAAATATTTTTGAGCATTTCAACAAAGCATATTTCTTAAAGAAATATATATATTAAGGTAGCAACTACTGTGCTTCATTCTTTGCACATTTACATGCCCAATTCTATTATGCCAATTGTCTGAATCTGCAACAACTCCTGAACCATTTGCAAACATTGCAGCACTCACTTCAGGCATATTTACATTCAATGTAAACATTCTGCCCACTTTGTTGCCTTTTGTAACCAACCTGCACTTATCTTTAAAGTCTTCTACACATAACAACCACCATCAAGGTTAAAACAAACTTCCAAACCCTACTCAATCATCTGGCTAATAGAAACCAGATTCTTTGTAATGTTTGGAACATGAAGTACATCTGCAAGGTACTTCACCTTACTATCCTGCATAGACAATGGCACATCTCCAACATGGGAAATCGGATGAGCAGTGTCATCCCCTGTTTTTCAACAAAACCTGGTCTTTCAAGACTCTTCATTTCCTTGAACCACTCACCACACCATGACTTGTCATGTGGTTCAAAGCACCTGAATCAACATACCATACATCATCTTTACATGCTACTACATCATTTCTATACACAACATTAACCACATGTTTCATAACAAACAACCTCTCATTATCCTCATTATTTCTGCTAGAGGATGCATAGTTATTTTGCTGCACTTCTCCATTTTGCATGTCACTCTACTTCTTATAGCAATCGACCTGCTGCACATGTCCAGGCTTACCACAGTAAAAATAACCTCATGTATCATTATGCTACCTTTGCCAATTACCACGACCTCTTTGACTCCCCCTACCTCTAAACTGGCCTCTTCCACCTATGTGTTATTGTTGTGAATCGTGGGACTGTTGTTGCTGCTAATCATAATTCTGATTACTTGTTCGGCCACCACCTTGGTCAAATCTATGACCTCTACCTCGTCCTCTACCTACACTTGTGTAGAAGGCCTGTTGCTCCGAACTATTTTTGTTTTGTGAAGATTGTTGATCTTGACCCAAGTTCTTCTCTTCAGCATTTGACACCAAACCTGTGAAGTTGGGAATGTTCTCTCGAGTCTGAATAGATGTTTTGAAGGCCTTGTATTGTGGCCCAAGACCACGTAGACACACTTTCAACTTATCATCACCATCAACAGAAACACCAATTAATGCAAGGGATTCCATAATACCCTTTATCTTCAAGGCACAATCATTTATAAACATATTCTTCTTCTCCACAGTATGAAGCTCATTCTTCAACTGAATCTTTCATGCCTTGGTGTTAGTTTCATATAACTTCACCAAGGTGTCCCATGCCTCTTGGTGACTTGGCATCCTGTATATGCCCAATCATGGTGTCATGTATACTAATAGAAAGCCAATACATGACTTTCCTTGCTCCTTGATTCCAATCCTTGAACTCTTTTACATCTGCAACAATTAGATTAATCTCCAGTATCTCAGGTGCCTCTTCATGTTCACCTTCAACGTAGTCCTATTTGTCAATCTAAACCTCTAAGCATGGTAGTTGTTCTTTTCAAGATTCTCTACAACAATCTGGTTTATTTCATCATTCAACATCTTTTTTGCAACACAAATTTACCAAAAACAACACTCTTGTTTGACCTCTACAAACTGTTGTATTCTCTGCAGAAGAGCGGTATTATACTGCACGACGCAAACTATCAAACCAGTGACCTCAATTTGTACATACACCCAATGGTACCTTTGAGACCTCTTTGTAGTACACACAGTGTCTGCACAACCAATCGCCCTTCCTGTGGTTCCAAAAACAAAGTTCTACAGAGAATCAAAACTTACCCCCTCCCCCCGAACAGTGCCCGTGCACACCTACGAATTGAAAAATGGAGGTCCAGACGCACCCAAAACGTGTTTTTGGCCCAAAAACTTTTGTCCAATGGACGTTATAGTTTCTCTATAGCTCTCTTCTCGAAGAAAGCTCCTTAATCAAAGCTCGTTTGCCCGTGCTTCTCGAAGAGCTCCCAAACAAGGGTGTAGTAGCCAACACAAAGAGGGAAGAGTAGATGAAGCTCTTACCCTTGTATCGCATCCTGTGCTTCTCTTGCTTACCACTCAGCCCTTAGCATGAACCAGGCTCTAATACCATGAAAAGATGCAAGGGAGAAGAGAGCTTGAGCTCTTACAAGCACACACACACACACACACACACACACACACTCACACCACAAACCCTAGAAGAGAACACACACAAGGTGAGAGGCTGAAAATTCTTCTTCTCCTTCACACAACAAAAAGAGGTCTACTACAAAGATAAAGTGACTAACACACATAATAGAGTATATACAAGCGGTCTATAATGAACACGCTAAGTGGAGTGGGTAGATATGGACTAGTCGATGTAGTCCAATTGTAGAATCTCTGGCAAAGATATATTGGTGCCAACTACCAACCCTGCTAGTGATATAAATGTCAAACGGTCATGTAGGCACCTCATGAGTGTTAGCTCATGTTGAGCTTGACATCTCAACAAAAGATAGGGTTTCCCAACTTGGTCTCACTGCCTTGGCTGTTCTCTAGTGTTGGGTCATTTGTTGTATTAGTGCAGCGGGCTAACTGCTCCACTTGTTGTCCCTGGAGAGGATTCTCTTCCTTTTCCTTTAGATTTTGTGATAGTAGTTTTGAAGGATGCTTTAGACGTGCCCTCATGTAAATCTCAGGAATGATTTCCCTTGAAATTATCCTTAAAATCCATGGCACTCCTATAGCATTTCTCAAAGGAATTGTGGGCTAGAGTGCACAGGGAGTTGTGTAGGGCTACATCTTCAAGGCCCTCTAGGAATCGCCCGATCAGTCTTTCAACCAAGAACTTGTCTCTATCAGAGAGAATGGAGATATCTCACCTGGTTGATATAGTCTCGGATTGATTCACCACATCCTTGTTTTACGTTATGTAACTATTGACTGGACTCCATCGAGTTCTTTGGCTTGAATATCCTAATTTGAAAGCCTCTTTCAAGGCGTCAAAGGTACCATTGTCTTCCATCTTCAATGTGATCGAAACCATTGTCTTGCTTTTCCATTCAGGGTGAAGCCAAAGGTACTCACCTTAACTTGATTGTCTATATGGCCAAATCCCTCACCAATCTGGTTGAACATTTCCAAATGGTATGGGTTTCCAGTCCCATTAAACTTAGTAATCAGTTTAGAAATGTTGGCAAGTTTATTCTTCCTTGTCTTGACCCTTGGACTCGCTAAGCAGGTGCCGGTGGTGAAATTCCTGAAAATACCCCCCTCATTTCCATGGCTATCCTCAACATTTTTGGTGTCAGTCCTACCATGGTTGGTGCTGGTGTAGGTTGAGGGTATGATAAGGTGGGGGAGCTAGGCCAGGAGGATGGTATGCCATATGTGGTCCTTGCCTCAGAGTGTGGCCCATAATATTACCTAACTCCCAAAAATGGTCGTGGGTCAATGGTGTG